>NC_133648.1:169980882-170070272 GCF_009905375.1 Apium graveolens
GCTAAGGGTATGTACACTAGATTTTGAAGGTAGTTGGGATGAACATTTGCCATTAGTTGAATTTTCCTACAACAACAGCTATCGTGCCAGTATTGGGATGCCACCTTACGAAGCCTTGTACGGGAGAAGATGTAGATCTCCAATATGTTGGGAAGAAGTTGGTGAGAGAAAGATTTTGGGTCCAGAATTGATCCAGCAGACGAAAGAGAAAATAGAACTTATTCGGAAATGATTGATAGCAGCTCAAGATCGTCAACGCAAATATGCTGGTCCTGCCAGAAAGGATATGGAATTTGAAGTTGGTGAAGCAGTGTTATTAAAAGTTTCTCCTTGGAAAGGTTTATCAAGATTTGGAAAGAAAGGAAAGCTGAGTCCGCGTTATATTGGTCCTTTTGAGATTTTGAAGCGTGTGGGAAAGGTTGCTTACGAATTAGCGTTACCACCTCACATGCAGCATATTCACAACGTGTTCCACGTGTCAATGTTGAAGCGTTATTTGCCTGATTCGAACCATGTGATAGAATACGAGCCAATCGAGATTCAGCCAGATTTATCTTTTGTAGAGCAACCAGTGCAGATTTTAGATAAGAAAGAAAGAGTACTTAGGAATAAGTCTATATCTTTAGTGCGATTCTTGTGGAGGAATCCCAAGATTGAAGAGTCGACTTGGGAGTTGGAAAGCGAAATGCAATCCAAGTATCCTCATTTGTTTTCCTAGGCTGATTCTGAGGACAGAATCCTGTTAAGGGGCGAAGGATGTAATATCCGGGAAAATTATGTGAATATTATATGTTAAATAAATAAATATTGTGTGTTTTATAAATTTAAAGTAATTGTTGCTATGATATGATATGTTATAACTTTTATGTGTGTTTCTGTGCGGGCCGGAAAATTTTTTCGATTGATTAAAAATATGTTTAAATTGCAATTATATGAACTTATCTGCAAACGGGACGCGTAATTATTAGTGTCTTTATTAAGATACCTGTTTTATTTGATGTTTTGTGCGTTTGAATGTATTTTATGTGTTTTCGGTATTTTCTGGTAATTTAGGGATCATTTCCGTTTTTCAAAAATCAACGAACCGGGACGACAAACCCCACAAAATCCGTGTTTTTATTTTTATAAAATTATTCGTATTTCAAATACCCTTTATTTTTGTATTTTTGAATTATTCGCAATTTTCGGGGAATTTTGACATTAATTTTGTATTTTATCATTTTTAAAAATTATTCCCCGTAATTATTATTTTGGGGCCCTAATTATTATAATTAGGGGATAAAACACCCTTAATTTATTTTGGGGTATAATTTTTGTGAAAATATAAATAGCCCATTTTTTCTTTTTAATTCATTTTGAATTTCATTAAAAAACCAAAAATCAAGAAAAAAAATTTGGGGGTAAAATTTCTTCAAGAAGAAAGAATCAGTGATTTTGGGAGTTGTAGGAATCCTCTGTTGATGCTCTTGTAACCAAAACGATCCTTGTTTCAAACCCGATCTTTTGATACCATAATCACGATCTGAGGTTAGGTAAATTGAAAAATCGATTTTGTGTTCTTGAGGCTTGAATTCGTTTTTGATTTAGAATGATTTTTGATTGATTCTGATGTTATAGATAGCTTTAGATGATGTTTTCCAGTCGTTTTGATCATAAATATGTGTTGTTTGGTTCCCGGAGTGCTAAAGTCGAGTTCTAAGCTTTTATGGATTTTTCAAATCAATTTTCTGGATTATAAAGATGTTCTTGGTTATGTTTGATGCTTAGGATAGTTTATAATTAATCTTAGCTTTATTTTCATACCGGTATCGTAATTTTTGGTTCCGATTTGCGTGAAATCGAGTTTTCCGGTGGTTTGCCGGAGTTGAGTTCGGATTTTGGCCGGGATTCATTTCCGTTGTAGATTTGAGGTTGATGCTGTGTTTTCTGGACTGTAGAACTGATATGGAGTGAATTGGGGCAAAAAACGGGGGGGTTTCGGTGTGGTTTCGGGGCGGGTTGGTGTTGCCGGAAAGTGCCAGAATCCGGCACCGGTTTCTGGGTTTTCCAGATTCCGGTGGCCGTGTTCTTCACCGTCCGGCCACCCACCACCCTCATGTGCCGCCTGTTGATTCAGTAGAAGAGAAGACAGAAATACAAAACCGGTCTTTGTATTTTTGTTTTCCTTTTTCTTTTTCTTTCAAAATTCATTTTATTTTTCTAAAATTCATTTCTTTTAATTTCAAAATTATTCATTTATTATTTGTAAATTTTAAAAATCATTTAATTATTTATTTTAAATCCTAAAAATTATTTTCTTTTATTATTTTCAAAAATCTAATTTGACTTAATTATTTATAATTTATTTTGGTTAATTATTTATGAATTCAATTAATTGATTAAAAATCGTTTAATCAGTTAATTTTATTTATAAATAGTTAAATAAATGTAAATTATTTATAGTTAATTCAAATAATTCCTAAAAATTATTTTAGGCTTTTAAAAATTATATTTTGGTATTTAAAAATCATGTAATATTATTATTAATTGATTTAAATTTATTTATTTCTTATTTTATTCATAATAATTAAACCGTTCGTCCGTTTAATACGAAACGAACGCGTACAGACTCAGAAAAATATTGCGCTTCCAATAAAAATACTTTTGAGACCTAATTTATTTTGTATTACAATGTCATTTAATTTGTGTATTAGTTTGAGTCGGTATTTGATCGGTAAATACTAATATTGACCTAATTTTCATTCTGAACGCACTGAGACGTATCTTTTAATGATCTAACTTATGTGTTACATGAAATATGTGATTACGTGTTATAAAAATGCCATGATTATGTGTTACGTTATATGCATGCTATCTGTTACAGTTTTAAAATGTCATGCTGGTTATAAACGATCGGGTAGATGTTAAGATGTATAGTTACGTCGATTGAGTTTGGTCTATCAATTAAGATAGTTCTTTTGTTTATAGAATCGAGTAGCAAGGAGTGCAGTGAAGTCAGTCAAGTGTTAGACGGAGATAGTAGCCAGCAGTTATAAGCAGAGTTATAGTAAGAGGTTATTGAGCATATAAGGCAAGTAACCCTAACTTCACTTATTGTTCAAGTGATGTTCATTTCGAAGTATATTATGCAAATATTCTCCCCTATTCTAAATTCAGAATAGCTTATTGTTTTACATACTCAAATATAAGAACTGTTTATAAATACTCTGATAGCATATTGAATATCAATACTTCTATATTTATTGACATTCTTTTATTTTTAGCAATCATTCTTCTAGAACCAATCCTTTGATTTGATGGATAGTGAGTAACTATACTATCCAGATATACTCTATACAGTGGAACATTGAATTGAGATTAGCGAATAATTTATTGTTCTAGTTATTTCGCCATCAGTTGTTGAGATAACTCCGGACCATGTGACATGGGGAGTTGAATTGATAAGGATGTCATTGATCCGACTTCTTTAATCAAAATTGTTTTGTGAATTGAATCTTGGTTAGCATAAGGGGCCAAGGCACCGGTCCAGCGTGAGTTATTATACAAAAGTGTAATATCTTGTCAGGCGAATATATGCCTTCTTCATTGATATCTAATAGGTACGGTATGGCTGCGGGATATCGATACCTATATTTACGGTATGGTTGCGGGATACCGGTGTTGTTTCATGACTGATCATCAGGAACAGCATAGTGCATAATAATGATTTTACTCAGATATCAGCTTCTGATTTTACTCAGATATTGTTATTATTGTTCACTTACAAACTCTATATTACTTGCTGAGCATCTTTTCGCTCATACTTGTTGATTATTCTAATCTTTCAGCTAAGTCAGAGCAGGCTTGAGTCCCAAGTTTGATCAGAAGTCGAGCGCTTGTAATTAGTTTGGTGTATTTTCCAGGTAGACAATTTGGGACGCTTGAATTGTATAAAGGTTTGTAATAAAATTTGAATAAGTTGTAAAACTAATTAGACTTATGGTTTGTAATAACAGTTGGTTTGTATTAGTGCCTGTTCCATACTATAACATGTGATCGATCCAGTTGCATGCAAGGGGTCATATTTATTATATTATTCTGCTGTGATTATTTTATTATAGTTTATTGGCTAGTGACCCCCAAATTTAGACCCCGGGTTTGGAGGGCGTCACAGGAGATATCGACAAGTCATTCATGCATTCGAGAACTCAGAGATATCGACAAGTCAAAATGAAGATATGGAGTTTGGAGATACCTACAAGTCAATTTTCTCATTAGAGATCTCAGAGATATCGACAAGTCAAAATGCCTATATTGATCTCACAGATATCGACAAGTCAATTTTACATGCAGAGATTTGGAGGCCTCGACAAGTCCAGTTCACATTCGAGAACTCAGAGTCCTCGACAAGTCAAAACACTTATAGAGAACTAAGAGATATCGATAAGCCATTATACTTATCGAGATGTCAGTTCTCTATAGTTCAAACTGAAGATCTCGATAAAGAAGCTAAGTTCTTTATCAATAAAGAACCCAAAAATTTGTAGTAAGACATACTTGATTTTAATATAAAATTAAGTGAGTTTTGAAGATACTGTGTTTTATGTGCATGTTTATTAATTCTATTTAAAAACTATATCTCTACAAGTTAAACTGTTTTGTTCATCTTATCCAAAATAGTTTAAAAACCTTAAAAAATATCCAAAACACATTCACCCCCCCCCCGTGTTGTATTCATCACCTAACAAGTGGTATCAGAGAAAAATCTAAAAGCAAACAAATTAAAGATTTTGGAAGAATCAATCCACAGAAGCTTAGCAGTATCATGATCTCTACCTTTGATAGATCTAACTACACATAATGGAAAAAGAAGATGATGTTGTTTATAAGGATGGCCAACCCAATATATGTTCAAATTCTCAAGAATGGCCCTTTCACCCCCATGGAAAGAGTTGAGAAATCTACAGATGGAGACATGGTCATTCCTGCTTATTATGCCACTAAGGATACCTCACAGTACACTGAACCTGAAAAATAGAAAGTCTCTCTGGATAATGGCTTCCAATTGATCTTAATAGAGTCACTTGACAATGTAATGTACAATAACATTATCAATTGTGGCAGAGCCAAACAGATTCGGGTCAAGATAGAAATTCTATGTGAAGGAACAGAGGAAGTTATGTCAAACTAAAGAAGGATTTTGGTATCTGAGTATGAGGGTTTTATGACTAAACCAAAAGAAGGAATTACTGAAGTTTTTGAGGGATTCAATAAACTGATAAATGACTTGAAGCTACATGATAAATATTATGAGATTGAGGAGGTTAATCTAAAGTTCATGTTAGCTCTTGCTGACCATCTTGAACAGAAAATACCAGCTATTACAGAAGGAAGAGATCTAAGCAGAATGACTTTGGAAGTTCTATATGGAATCTTGGAAACTTATGAACTTGAGATGCTACAGAGAAAATCATTAAAAGCTCATCATGGACATGTTGTTGATGGTTCCAGTGCTTTGATTATACATGATAGAGAAGAAAGTGAAGATGAGCAAGATAATCAAGTTCCAGTTATTCAAGCTATGGAACAAAAGAATAAAGGACCTCAGAAGCAAGTTATGTTGGAGCTAGAGGAAGATGAATACTACACCTTGGATGAGCTATATGAAATGGACCAATCCATGGATTACTTGGCTAGGAAATTCTCCAACATAAGAGTCAAAAAGCCAAGATTTTTCAAAGGCAAGGGATAATCTTCCAACTACAACAATTGGAAACCAAAAGCTCAGTACAATTCAGCTAGCAAAAGTGGCTACAAAACAGGATCTGTGGACAGATAAAAGATAAGGTGCTTTAACTGTGATGAGTTGGGTCACTTTGCTACTGATTGCAAGAAACCCAAAAAGGTGAAGAAGGATAAAACTTACTTGGAACTGGAAGCAAAGTATAAAGCTCTCTTGAAGAAATAGTCTGGAAAATCCTATATTGCAGAAGGGAAGAGTTGGGATGACACTAATAATGATGACGAGGATGAAGAAGTTGGAAACTATGCACTATCGACTTTTGATTATGGAGAAGCATCCACTTCAAAATTAGAGGTACCAACTCTAACCACTATTGATTTAAATGCTAGTCAATATAAGGAGACTGTGGAAAAGATGAGTATAAAGATGTTTCATATACACACTAGCATGGTAGCAGCTACTGAGCAGGTTAGTAGGTTAATAAAATCTAATGCGAAGCTTGGAAATATGAAGCAAAAAGTTGACCTGCTGCTTGTGGAGCTTGACACAGTCAAGCAAGAAAATGAATATCTGAAAAACAAGCTAAAGTGTGCTAATAAAATTGAAGCTGTGTTGAGGGAAAACTTGGAAAAGAATGAAGTGAAACTAAAATCTTATAGGAATGCATCTGAATTAGTTGGTTTGTATCATGAGAAGAACAAACCATGTGTTAATATAGCTATTGGTCTTGATTATAATGCTTTGAACAACAACAATAAAGTGGTAGGTGATAAAGGAAAAACAACTGAAAGTGAAGATGTCTCAGCTATGTTGAGAAAGGTTGGTTCACCTATGTTCAACGCTTGTGACGTAAATTTCAGTGAAGAAGAGTTGATCATAAATCAAGAAATTGCTGATGAAGACGATGAAAAGAAAAATGTAGAAACAACTCCAACTTCAAAAGTTGAAATTGGAAAGAAGCCCATGATCAACCGGGATTCCAAGACACCTGTCAAGGAAGTTAAAACTGAAGATACAAGAAAGAAGAAGAAGAATAGAAATAGGAAAATTGGGATAAACAAAAGCAACAAGTTTGCATATGTTGCATATGCTCCAAGAAAACAATGTCAAAAATATGGCTCTGAGAATCATTTAAGTCATCTTTGTAGAAAGGTTGTTAGCAAGCCAGTAGAAGGAGCATGCAAGTACAATAAAGCAAATGCAAATGATCCCTACTCATTCTGTGATAAGTTTGACTGCATCCCTTGCAACTTAAAAATGATGAAGAGTTATCATAAGTTGAGAGTATACCTCAAAGAAGTGAATATTGGGTCTGCATCAATAAGGGAGAATGCACAACAGTCCATGAATACTATTCTTTCTCAATCCACTTATTCTAATTCTCCGCATATTCTATAAACAAGAAGAAAGTACCCAAAGCTGATTGGGTTTCTAAATACACTTAATCCTCATTGTGTGCAGGGAAAAGTGAAGAAAGTCATATGAATCATAGATAGTGGATGCTCAAGACATATGATAGGTGATATGGCCCTGCTATCACAGTTTGAGGAGATGGATGACCCATTAGTGACTTTTGGAGACAACAACAAAGGTTTTAAAATGGGATATGGAAAATTAATTTCTGGAAATATTATCATTGAAGATGTATCATTGGTTGTTGGATTGGAAGTAAATCTCCTAAGTGCCAGTCAATTCACAGATAGGGGATTTAATGTCAAATTTGACGAAGGAGAATGTTTAATCATCAGCAAAATGACTAATAAAGTTGCTCTGAAAGGAATTTCAAAGAAATAAACACTCTAGTCAAGAAGAAGTTAGTGAGAGTTATGCCAAATCTGGAGTTTGCTCAAAATAAAGTCTGTGATGCTTGTCAAAAGGGAAAAATGAAGAGATCGGGTCAGAAGAGTAAAACTATAAATTACATAAGTGCACCTTTGCAACTTAATCACATGGATATATTTGGACCAGTTAATGTCTTGTCAATTTCAAGAAAGATGTATGCACTTGTGATGGTGGATGACTACTCAAGGTACGCATGGGTAGAATTTATGCATTCTAAAGATGAAACTCAACACATCATAATTGAACACATCAAAAAAATTAAGAAGCAGGCTGAAGATCAGGAATGTGTGAAAAGATTGAGGGGTGACAATGGCACAGAATTCAGGAATGCAACCTTAACAGAATTCCGCAAAGACAAGGGCGTTTTCAATAATTTTCAGCAGCTAGGACACCATAATAAAATGGTGTTGTTGAAAGGAAGAATAGAACACTAGTGGAGGCTGCTAGAACATTGCTGCAAGATGTCAAGTTGCCAACTAGTTTTTGGAAAGAAGCTGTCAATGCTGCATGCTACACTCAAAATAGATATCTCATTAACAAGAATCTTGGCAAATTACCCTACTCAATCTTATCTAAAAGAAAGCCTACTGTGAAGCATCTTCATGTGTTTGGAAGCAAGTGCTATATTCTAACGGACAACTCTGAATATGTGGGAAAATTTGACTCTAAAGTTTTTGAGGCAATTTTTCTTGGATATTCATTGGAGAGAACTGCATACAAAGTGTATGTGATTGAATAAAAGAAAATTTGGAAAGCGTAAATGTTACTTTTGATGATGACAAATGTCCAGGCTTGGAATTCTTTGATGAAAATGAAGCTGAGGCCCTAAAATTTGAAAATCTCAGTATTGATAGTGTTTCTGAAGATGAAGCTGAAGTCAACACAAATCACAGAATGGACGAAGAGTCAACTGAACAAGTGAATTATGAGAATAGAAGCTCATCTCATGTACCTGAATTTGATAGCACAAACTTAGGGGGAGAAAGAGAAGAAAGTTCTGCAAGTCATGCAATGGTGAAGAAAATGCAGAAAACTCAAATCAATAAACTCACACCAGAAAGTGGGATAGAAGTCACACTAGAGAAGCAGTTATTGGTGATCCAACTGTTGGAGTAAGGACTAGAAGTAAAACTGTAAATGAATGTCTACATGCATGTTTTCTTTCACAAATTGAGCCAAAGAAAACTGAAGAAGCTCCTTGATCCTGATTGGATATTTGCTATGCAAGAGGAGCTAAATCAGTTTAAAAAATATAAAGTTTGGGAATTGGTTCATGCGCCAAAGAACAGAAGTGTAATTGGAATAAAGTGGGTATACAGGAACAAGATGAATGAAAATGGAATTGTCACCAGAAACAAAGCAAGGTTGATTGCAAAAGGCTACTCACAGGAGGAAGAAATGGATTGATGAAGCCTTTGCTCCAGTTGCAAGACTTGAAGCAATAAGGATTTTTCTTGCATTTGCTGCACATTCAAATTTCAAGATATATCAAATGGATATCAAAAGTGCTTTCCTTAATGGTGAGTTGGAAGAAGAAGTTTATGTGCAACAGACACCTGGTTTTGAAGATCCATAATTTCCAGAATTTGTATACAAGTTGCTCAAGGCTCTCTATGGACTAAAACAAGCACCTAGAGTTTGGTATGACACACTGTCATAATTTTTACTGAAATATGGATTTACTAGAGGATTAATAGACAAGACACTATTCTACAAGCTACATGGTGGTGATATGATCCTAGTTCAAATTTACGTGGATGATATCATTTTTGGATCTACTAATTAAAAGCTTTTTCAAGAATTCTCTAAGCTTATGCAGAGTGAATATGAAATGAATATGATGGGGGAATTGAGTTACTTTCTTGGATTTCAAGTCATTCAAAGAAGTGATGGAATCTTCATTAGCCAAACTAAGTATGTCAAGGATTTATTTAAAAAGTTTTGTATGGTTGATTGTTCACCTGCATCTACACCTATGTCTATAGCTACAAAGTTGGATGAAGATAAAAAAGGGCAAAAGTTTAGATATCTCAAGTTATAGAGGAATGACTGGATCTTTGTTGTATTTAACTGTAAGTAGACCAGGCATCATGTTTGCAACATGTTTGTGTGCAAGATTTCAAGCCAATCTAAAAGAATCACATTTAATGGATGTGAAGAGAATTTTTAGATATTTGAAGGGGACTCCAAACTTGGGAATATGGTATCCTAAGGAAACAAGTTTTGAAGCTGTTGGATACACATATGCAAATTTTGCTGGATGCAGGGTTGACAGAAAGAGCACTAGTGGAAGCTGTCAGTTTCTTGGACAAAGACTTGTATCCTGGTATAGCAAGAAACAACAATCTGTTTCAACTTCCACAGCTGAGGCTGAATACATAGCTGCTGGAAGTTGTTGTGCTGAAGTGCTTTGGATTAGAAATCAGCTAATAGATTATCGCCTAGTGTTACACAAAATTCCAATTATGTGTGACAATACTAGTGCTATATCTATTGTGGCTAATCCAATTAATCATTGTAGAACCAAGCACATTGATGTAAGGTACCATTTTATTAGAGAAGATGTTGCAAATGGTACCATTGAGCTTATTTTTGTTTCAAAAGAAAAACAATTAGCTGACATTTTTACTAAACCTTTGGATGAAATAATTTTCACTAGACTTGTAGGTGAAATTGGAATGTTAAATTCTTCATCCTAAAAGCAAGAACTCAGCTAAATTGTTACAGCAGATTATTTCTAGTAAATCAAAATTAATTTCATTTAATTGGATATTAACTGGAATATGAGTTATAAATATTTCAGAAATCTCTGTATATTTATTTTTCAAAAATTCAAAATTTATCTGGGAATGTTTCAATTCTTAGAAAAATGTCTAAGTGTTGATTTACATTTCTAATATGTGAAATTAGCACAAGACAAATTCAAAAAGAACAAAAGCATTTAGAGAACTGAGTTCTCGATAAGTCTAACTGACTTCTCGATAAGCCATTTTGAAACTTCTCGAGTGAGTTCGATAAGTCAATTTTCTGACTTCTCTAGGGACTTCTCGGTAAGCTTCATTATGACTTATCGATAAGTCATTATGGAGTTCTCTATAAGGGTTAACTCACAAAGTTCTCCACAAGTATAATTTTAAAATTTTAAATAACTCAAAACTGAGATAATTTATTTTAATAAATTATTTTGGTAAAATACGTTTGAAAAAAAAATTCTGATTTTATTTTGAATTATTCAAATAAAAATTGAAAATTATTCAGTCCATTCAGGACAAACTGGGTATTTATTTGACATCTCGACAAGTCATTTACTAGTTCTTGATAAGAGTCAGGAAAATGACATATCGATATGTATCTATCTTTTAATATGACTTCTCGATAAACAAATCCCAAACGTCCATTTTTAGTTCTCGATAAGTCATTTACCTTTTACAATAAATACCCAGACATCTCGACATACACCTCTTTACGCCTTTGAGAACTCTAAGTGACCTAAGTTTCAAATCCAAACCGATTTCTCTCTCGTTTCAAGCACTTTATCTTAAATTCTTCTTACTTCAGTCTTACTCAACAACAATGGCACTCAACAATGTTAGAGCTGAGATCCCCAAGAATGGAACTGACTACCTTCCTTTCACTGATGCTAACCAAGATCCTGATATTTTCAAGGGGTTTGTTAAATTCTTGTCGGAATCTTATCTTATAGGTGCTTTAACAGCTAACCCAATCCTGTACCTTGATGTTCTACATGAGTTTTGGACAACTGCTGTGGTGAGGATAGTTATGAATGAAAATTCTACATCTATAGTGGCGAACTTCTATATTGGAGGCCAACATGTGGAGTTCAATGAGAAAGATGTGAATCAAGCTCTGGGTCTTCCAACTGAAAATCTGGTGAAGGTTCCAACACAGGATGAGCTAGCTGAGTTCATGGACTTCATCAACTATGGTGGAAAAAACTGTTAGTGTTTATGCCCTAGAGACAACACTATGATGTTTTAGTTTAAGACAATTGTATTATTAATGATTATGTTCTATCGATTATTCCCTTTATAATTTATTAATTCTTAATTTACTGTGATATAAATGTTAAATTAATAAATGTCCTTGGAATATGATATGTATCTATCTTTCAATATGTATCTATCTTTTAATATGACTTCTCGATAAACAAATCCCAAACGTCCATTTTTAGTTCTCGATTAGTCATTTACCTTTTACAATAAATACCCAGACATCTCAACATACACCTCTTTACGCCTTCGAGAACTTTAAGTGACCTAAGTTTCAAATCCAAACCGATTTCTCTCTCATTTCAAGCTCTTTATCTTAAATTCTTCTTACTTCAGTCTTACTCAACAACAATGGCACTCACCAATGTTAGAGCTGAGATCCCCAAGAATGGAACTAACTACCTTCCTTTCACTGATGCTAACCAAGCTCCTGATATTTTCAAGGGGTTTGTTAAATTCTTGTCTAAATCTTATCTTGCAGGTGCTTTAACAGCTAACCCAATCTTCTACCTTGATATTCTGCTTGAGTTTTGGACAACTGCCGTGGTGAGGATAGTTATGAATGAAAATTCTACATCTATAGTGGTGAACTTCTCTATTGGAGGCCAACATGTGGAGTTCAATGAGAAAGATGTGAATCAAGCTTTGGGTCTTCCAACTGAAAATCTGGTGAAGGTTCCAACACAGGATAAGCTAGCTGAGTTCATGGACTTCATCAACTATGATGGAAGAATCTGTTAGTGTTTGTGCCCTAGAGACAACACTATGATGTTTTAGTTTAAGACATTTGGATTATTAATGTTTATGTTTTATTGATTATTCCTTTTATAATTTATTAATTCTTAATTTACTGTGATATAAATGTTAGATTAATAAATGTCCTTGGAATATGATATGCAATTCTATATCTCTAAGTACGTGACTTAGAAATAAGATTATGAGAATAGTATCATATTCCTAAAGGTCCCTAGTCGATTATTATTATTAAGGGAGAATAATAATACACTAAAGCTGGTGTGTTTGTTGACTGATGATCACATCTCATTGATTATAGGTCTAGTGATACTAAAGTCAAAGACACAGGCATATGTATATGTACATGGTGCTGAATAGACCCGATGTGATATTCTACATGTCTGTTGTATCATAAGTAATTCTCACAGTGATAATGATGTAATGGTCCTTAGACCTGAAGTCATTATATTTCTATACGAGAATTAATATACATTGATTCCATTAAAAGTTATCCTTGGCCGGGTAATGATAAAAGTGGACATTGGGTATATTATGAATTGTATGAGAAATATGAATGATCTAGATGGGATTTAACCCTCCTATTTTAGGAGTGATATTATTGGTTGCTTGTGTGAGCTAGACTATGAAATGTGTGACCATGCTCAAATGTCGATTTGATATGATAGTCTACTCATTGATCAAGGAAACTTGGATTAAACTGTGATGAGGATGATACATTACATGCCTCTAGTTTAATCTATAATATTTGGTTAAAGGGATTATATTACATTGTACATTATTCACGAAAGGTTAAATCTATCATCGATTCAATTATTATTACTTAGGTAGCAATGATTTATTACTCAATGCAGTTATTGTTTATGATTTTAAATTAGATTTAAAATTCGTTGCCAACGTAATAATAACCTATAGGGTCACACACAAACAATGCTTGAAGGATTATTTAATTTAAATTGGATTTAAATTATATTAAAGTAATTCGAATTATTTATAATATTAATTAAGTATGACAAAATTAATTAGATAAATATTGATATTCAAATTTACTAATATTAATTATGAAATTCAGTTGTTAAATAATTAAGTGTGACTTAATTATGATACAAATAGGAATTTTGAATTAATAATAACTCTAATTAGTTAAGAGTTATAATTCTTATTAAACTCTCTATATAATATCTCTTGTGTGGCTGATTTTTTTTAAAAATCAAGACTTTTACTAAAACCCTAGCCACCAAGAGAGAAGATGGAGAGATCAAGAAGAAACGAGTTTATGCTAGTACACATCCAATCCTTGTGTTCAAGCATTCGCGTGGATACCGATAGAGCATAGATCACGAGAGCGGGATGCATGGTGATTGAACAAACTTTGGATCTACATTAGTCAACCAATTTATAAAGCTTTTTAAGGTAAACAATCTGATCTATGAATTAAATATCTTTTTTTCGCATGGATCCTACGGTGGGTTTCAAAAATTCTGATTTTTCACATTTTTAATTACTTATTCCGTTGCGCTTATGTGCTCTAGAAACCAAACAATGGCATCAGAGCTACTTGCGAAAAGTGTTTAATTCATTTATATGTTTACTGATTTTATGATGATAACATGTAAAAAATATTTCATGACTGTTATGTATGCGATTTTGTATATTTTACATGTTGTTATGTTTATATACGCGTATGTATATATATGTTTTGAATATATGATATTCATGAGAGTTGTATAATCATCTGATGATTATATAATCTGTATATTTACTGATATATACATGTTTTGTGTTTGTTCTTATTATATGAATCGTATTTGATACGATTCTGAATCGGATCCAGCGGATTTGCTGAAATCTGGATCTGGTGTCCGATTTTGGCAAACAAATACGCTATTTCATATGGAATCAAGCGTCTGAACGAAACTGATAGCTAATGCTATCATCGACTGATCTGTAAGGCGTTTGACGTCGTGAAGACCCTGTAATCAGCGATTTAATGTTTTCAGAATTTGATTATGATTTTTCTGTTTTTTTCCATTTTTTGTTTTTATGATTTGATCATGACGGGTATGATATGTTAAGATCATATAATGTGTTTTAACATGTTCTTATGTGTTAATTGAGTATGGTGGATGGTTATGGCTTATGACATTAGGTTAATGGTTTTGGTTTTTTTAAATACGGCTTGCATCTCGTTTAATCTTGTAATTTTTAAATCTCGAATGTAATTCGAGTTCTTCTTGTAAGTTCATTAGATTAGTTTTTATATTTCATTCTTGTAATGTAAATGAAGATATGAAGATCAAGGGTAATCCCACATGGAGGCCATCCAAGGAAGCAATACAAGAAAGAAGACATGTAATATTTTTAGCAAAAAAAGAAGAAGACATGTAATAGTTAGCTTGTATTTATTTTTCACCTTAGATTGACCTAGATCTTTGTCATTAGCTTGATGAAGATCACATAGGATAAAGTCATAACCAACCAAATTTGTTTATTAAACTTTACATATATATGCGCATATAATGAATGTATGTGTAGAGTAGTTTATAAAGATGCATGCTTTTAATTAGATTAAGGATGTATGTATTAGATACGACACCCATGTCATGCTTTCTAAACAAGATAAAATCTGTAACGACTCAAGATTTTAAAATGAACAAACGATTATGAGATTCTCGTGTTTATGTAACACGTAATAAAATACAAATTTTCTTTATTTTTGATATGGGGCGATTTAGTCAAAAGCGAGTTCATTGAACTTGTAAGTTTGTGGGTTTTAAGCGAGACCGTTGTGACTCTCTCACTACCTGAAAATTAAACCATTGACGAATATTGATTTGAAGTATTTTATTCAAGGAAAAATTGGGAATCTCTTTATGATGGGATCATGATCATTTTAAAATTAACAAAACCCTAAAGTTAATATTAAGTTGATCGGATGCCTTCCAATATGTCTAATGCGTTAACCCTATATCGATAAGGAATGGGTTCACCAAAGCGAAGTACTCCCGTCTATTGTGGGAGATGTGTTGAAGTATATTGATACCTTTTTACTATTGGGTTTGACTTAACTAAGTTACCACAATAGGATTGTGAACTTAGTGGCATAGAGTTTGGCGAGATTTATTAGATAAATATGAACAAATGTTGTTCCACCAAGCTATCCAAGAGTTATATGGTTGATATAATTGACAAATGTTGTCTACCTAAATAATCATGTTTTAGGAGAAAAGCCAAAGCTGACCTAACGCATGGTGAAATATGGATCTTGGCTCACTGGAAGGGATATAGAAGATATTCTTTCCGAATTAATAGTTAGGGCTATTAATTTGATAAAAATATTGGGAGATATATATTGTGTATATATATATGAATAATCACTTAAATATAATTTAATGATCATCTGTAGACTAAGTCATTTTATGCACTTTAATATTATAGATATCAAATGACAAATAACATAAATAACTTCTTTATGTAATAGTCCTTGAGAAAGACAAGCTAACATGAAATAATTTCCTCAATTGACATGGGAACTTGAGGATTGTCCTTAGGTTCAAGGATGTCACTCAAACCCCTCCCTTATTTCTTCTAGCTGAGAATGGAACATGTGCTGAACAAAATGCGTACTAGAAGTAAATTAATTATGCAACTGATGTTTCATGTCTCATGATTGTAATTATGAGTGCTGAGATTTAGAAGCAACAAGAGCAACTGATGCTTATGATATGATTGATCACCTTCAAAGGATGTTTAAAGGATAGGCTTGTCAGAAAGATTTGACAATAATAAGGCACCATACTTTTGCATTAATGGGAGAATGATATTCGGTTGGACCACATGTTCTAAAGATGATAAGTATATGTACCTTGATATTTTGGGTTTCAAGAATAGTCTAGAGACTCATCTTGATTTGATCAAACAATCTTTGAACGACTTCTATTCTCAGTTTGTTAAGAACAAAATAAATGAGATAGACATAACACTCACTGAGTTGTAAGCATGTTTAGAAATGTTGAAAATAACACGGTAAATGCATGAATTACGTTCATGTTGATGATGTACATATGAAATGCAAATGGGAAAGGAAAGTGGGCAGGCAAGGTGAAGATTTGATCTTATTCGGTGCCAAACCAAACTCCAATCCCAAGGGCTTTTGAAGCCTGATAGTGGTGTTGCTAAATGAGATGATTGTCATTTCTGTGGAAATAATTGGATGATTGGAAGTTAAATTGTCAAGGTTGTTTGGAAGATCTAAAGAAGAAGACCAGCAGTGGTCAAGCTTCAGGTATAGGGTTAGAATTGGAGCAAGAGTTGTTGCTCTAGTTGAAGGAACTCGTTACCTAATTTTTCCCATATAGGCGAGATTGAGAACTTGATAAATTGTTATTACATGCCTTCCTTTAGCGGATACATTAAGTCAATTTCTTGTCAGGATAAGAAAGGTTTTCATTTTAATTAAGTAAACAATAGTTGTTTATCTTATTTTAATGATAAGGCTTATAATGTTGCACAATTAGTTAACAATTTATATGTTCTAAGATGAATCAAATCAAACATTACCTCTACCATAGTCGTTAATCCATATTAATGAGAAACACATTTCTGAGTTACATATAGAAGGATACCTGGATAAGTTTGATTTTGAATCATACGGAAGATGCGAACTTTGTTTCACTGGCAAAATGACTAAAGCTTCTTTTACCTGATCAGGTGAAAGGGCCACCGAACGATTATGACTTATACATAATGATGTATGTGGCCGAATGCGTATGATGGCAAGGGGTGGCTTATACTACTTCATAACAAATAGGAATTTCAAATTAATAATAACTCCTAATTAGTTAAGAGTTATAATTCTTATTATACTTTCTATATAATATCTCTTGTGTGGCTGATTTTTTTTAAAAAAACAAAACTTTTACTAAAACCCTAGCCACCAAGAGAGAAGATGGAGAGATCAAGAAGAAACGAATTTGTGCTAGTACACATCCAATCCTTGAGTTCAAGCAATCGCGTGGATACCGATAGAGTGTAGATCGCGAGAGCGGGATGCGTGGTGATTGAACAAGTTTTGGATCTCCATTATCCAACCAATTTGTAAAGCTTCTTAAGGTAAACAATCTGATTTATGAATTAAATATCTATTTTTTGCATGGATCCAGCGGTGGGTTTTGAAAATTCTGATTTTTCACATTTTTTAATTACTGTTTCAGTTGCGTTTATGTGCTCTAGAAACCCAACAGAATCAACCTAGCAAGTCTGAATAGGACAAACCTAAGAAAAGAATGGTCTTTCCTGTTTGTTTCTATTGTGAGGGCCTTCACCTGCAGAAAGACAAGATATGACAACATATCAAGTGTGGTGCAGAAGCTGATGTTCTCAATAGCCCAGAACATACACTTAAATGTTGGTATATTGATCCTGGAAGAACTTAGCACCAGGATCACTATGCCCCTAACTACAAGAGGTAAGGAAATATGTTTCCCTAGGTTTATCATGTCTACTTTAATTCATAAAGTTACAGACATTCATTTACTTAATGGTATAGATAGGACAAAAATAGGCAATTGTAAGCAAGTGTTTAAAATTATATTTGTCTCACTTACTAAAAAGAACAGGTAACTATAAGTCTCAAACTCACTTCATTCATGTTGGAGAGATTTAAGATTTACCCTTACCCCATGACTGACATGAGGTCAAATGTTAAATCTAGTACATTAATGGTTCCTGTATCTGTGGAAGTACAAACACAGGAACACCAACAGGGACCTTCCAATGCTGAGACCCTTTCTTATTTACCTCTAGAAGCTAGGAAACTAACCACTTCATCCTCTCAAAAGGATGAAGTGAGTAAAAAGAAGAGAAAGTAGGCACCAATAGCTATAATTCCTGGGAGTGGTGAGGACACAACAGAAAAATAGTCACCCTTGGTCAAAAAACCCAAGAAGGTAAAACAAACTGAGTTGACCACTCAAGCCACCTTTGCATCCTCCCAAAAGGATGTAGTTGTAAAATAGGGACAAAAACAAACTCTAGGGGAATCCTCTCAACATGGTGTCTCTATTAAAAGGAGCACTCTCCCTAGTGCACCCTGTAAAGAGTCTGCATAAGCACTTCTCTTAAAGTGTATGGAAGGAGGAATAAGGATGGCACACACAAGGAGAGCACATCTCTTGAAGCTCCCTCATTTACTCAGGGGGAGCTGCCAAATCTCAATTCTAATATTCAAAATCTTATTTCTAAAATTTCTTCTTCCTAAAATGAAACTCTTGAATTTGGTTCTCAAGAGTTGCCAACATCAAGTGACATGGTTCAAGAAACTATGTTCACCACCCGGGTGCCACATTTAGTTGGTGAGAGGCTACATGCTGGGGTAGACCTTGATGACACCAACACAAACACAGGGATTTTATTCATTTTTACTGAAGACCCTGTGATAGATACAAATGAACCTTAATGTGCAAATCAACCTTCACAGGTTGTAAGGTTTGAGGGTAGTACTCCTGAGGGGGAGCTATCTAAATCCTCTCCAATTCAATTGGAGGTTCTATTGGGGGAAGAACTCCCCTCAAGACCCTAGCTGAAATTGCACTCACAATTGAAGCTAGGAGTATAATTTCCAATGATCTTGCTATGGGGGATGCAAGTACAGCACTTTCATGTGACAGTGTTTTTAAAGAAACACAAGGGTTTGAGGCTAGAGTACATGTAATGAGTCGTGTTTTTGTATTATTAAAAGTGTAATAATTGAATAATTAAATAAATAAAATATATGTATTGGTTCTGTCAGCTGTGTGTTACCTTATTATTAATTATGTGTGGTTTATTGGTGTACGAGAATTATTTGTATAATTAATTATTGAGCCGTATTATTTTATTTTAACTTTTTAAATTGATTTTATTGAACATTTATTTTCATAAATACTTGAATTGTCTCTAAAGTTATTTTTGTGATTTTTTAATTTCAATAAATATTTTTAGAAATTTATAAAGTTTAGAAAATAATATTTTATTGATTATTTATCTCTAAATGATTTTCTGATTGTATTTATGAGTAAATTCAATATTAAATTCTTGAATACTTCAAAAAATATGAAACTCATATTTTATTAAGTTTTTTATATTTCGAGAATTTTAAAATTATTTTGGAAATTTTTCGGATTAAATTCATCCACATGTTTGTTCGTTAAATCGTTAAATACGGGTATATTATGTGTTTCAGAAATGCTTTAAAAATTATGAAAAAATAATTTCATTAGTTTTCAAATATTTAGAGAATTTTAGAAATATTTTGGTAATTGTTTGAGTTTTATATACACGCAAATCGGGTCGTCAGAATACCAAATTTCGAATCAAAAGCGGGCCTGCGGAACAGTTGGAGACACATGGCTTAAATTGGAGCTGCGTGGCATCACTTCTATACACGTGTAGTGCAGTGGTTAAAGGAAGAAAGAAAAAAAACAAACCCCCCTGTTCATCTTTCTTGATCTCACTCCCTCTCTCTAACTCTCTCACAATCTCTCTCAATTCTCTCTATCTCTCTCTGTCTCTTTTCTCTCCTTTCTCCCTTCTCTCCCCGATTTTTCCTTCCTTCTGTTTTACTTCGTTTCACGGTGTGTTTCCGGTCGGTTGTTTCCGGTGATTCCCTTAGTTCCGCCCCTGTACACATACACACGCATATATATATATATATATATATATATATATATATTCATATATGTATATATATATATGTATGTGTTATTGTGTGTGTGATATGCGTGTGTGGTGTGTGTGTGTTTGTCCGTGATGCAGTGTGTGTGTGCAGATTGGTGGCGCGTGTGTTGCACGCGTGTGTGCAAATGTTGTGTTCTGGTGGTTTGTTTGTGCGAGTACTGATTTGGAATTTGTGGGTTTTTATAGGAATATTTGATTAATATTCGTGAAATAAACATATATTTTCATGCGGGAATTTATTTATCGGTGAAATTTATGTGGAAACCCGAATATTATCGGGCACCAATAAATTTTGCCGCCGTCGACGATGAGCCGAGTCGACTGTGGACTGTGATGATTTATTCTGAGTCCTAAATTTATAAAAATATTATTTAGTCCGTAAAAATTATTTCAAAACGAAAAATAGTTAATAATTTGAAAAGTCGTATTGAGGTTCGGGTTTCGAAATTGTGATTGTTGTGATCGTGACGTCGATTATGTTTCGATGGGAAGTCCGGTAAATAGAGGAGACGATGTCCGATTTTTGAGAAATGGATTTCAAAACTACGGGAACGTAACCTATTATTATTTGGAATACTAGTCGAGCGTATATATTTGTAAATAAATATTGTATGAACCCTAATTGTTATGTCTATTATAATAATACGTATAATTACGAGTCGAGAATTGATACTGTTCGGATAAAGTGATTAGCGAGGATATGTCAAGTATAACTGGTCGTCTAACATAGGGTATTTCAATTCTGTAGGTTCCAATCGAAGGCCTCGAGAGTTAAAGTCAGTTTAAAGTCAAACTAGCCTTTAAGTTGTAAAGCTATGCAAGGCAAGTACCCCTGAACAAATCTTTTACGGTTCAGTAATATATGAATAACTATTAATTTAAATTACGTAGTGGAAAAGAATGTTTTAAGTTACGTATCCCCCGTATTTGAAAATATCTTATTAAAATTAAGTTTTTGGGGAAAGTAACTTCTGAAAATGCCTATCTCTAAATTATGAATAAAATTGGAAAGGTTTTGGAAAGTATATTTTGATAAATTATTTTAAAAAGAGATAGGTATAAGTGGTTTTAGAAACTGGATAAAATGGATCAGATATTGGATGGTTGCGTAAGAGGCCCGTAACGGCCCAACGGGTTTACGTAAGAGGCTAAGTCAGTTGCGCGTTCTATTTCTATTTGAAACTCTTAGTCCTGCGGGACAGAGACCTAGCTAGTCTCTGAGTTCCGGAACATGTTATGGTGGGATAGACTATCAATTGTCCCTAGCATTCGTCCAGTATATATATATAAATATATATATCTGATTTTGGTTTTGTGGTTCCCGTAACGGAACAGATTATTTTGTGCTTCCTGTAATGGAACAGTAGATTTAGAAATAAAAATAGCATGCTAAAATTGGACTCTGGTACTCACACAACATGCTAGTTGTTGATATCCAGTTTATACCTGTTTTACTGTTTTCATAATGATTTATGATTTCTGTTCCTATAACTGTTTTCATAAACTGCTTGACTTGTTATTCATATAGTGGTACTGCTGAGGAATTAATTGCTCACCCTTGTAGTTTGTTTTGTATATATATAAATATATATTGCAGATGCTTAGGAGACCCATCCAACACAGTCAGGGAAGATATATATTGCAGATGCCTAGGAGACCCATCCAACACAGTCAGGGTAGATATCTAGTCTTTCCCGGTCCCGACTTCTCCAAGGTAGTTTGTGTCAGACTAGATGTGGTCTGATGAGTTGTTGTAGTAAGTTAGAGTGTCAGACTTGTTGAATAAGTTTCGTTTAATAGTTTTGGAACCTAAGTCATACTTAAACCTGGCAAAGGTTTTGGGAATAAAGGGGTCGTGTTTATGTATTTATATTGATTCAGGTTATATTTTGTTGTTATTGTTGTTAGTGACGTTAACTCCTGACCCCAGGGTTGAGGCCGTCACAGGTTGGTATCAGAGCTACAGGTTTAAGTCCCTGATTTAGGTTAGGCGTAGAGTCATAAAGGTGTAGAAATTGTGTCCTAAAGTATGAGTCAACAACTCATTTAGAGGAGCAAACCTAAGAGTCAGTTGAGAGTTTCTAATGCGTGACCCTGACATCTATTGATGTTTGTTGGAACTGCACTAACCTTATTGTGTCTTCCTGTATATTTATTGTTGACAATGGCCTATAGTGATATCTAGTTCTCCCTCCCGAGAGGACAGATCTAATTCTGATAGCTCAGACTCCGAGAGGACTCTTGATGTTATAGCCGAGGAGACTCCCCTTCCACCTCCACCTGCCACTCACTCTGGACCTAGTGACATCACTGGATCGAGTGCTCGACCCCAGTGCGTTCGACGCTCTGTATCTGTTGTTAGAGACTTTCCTCCAGGATGTGGACCTAGCAGTGCATTTCTCAGACCACCGGTGCCACCAGTTCATGCTTCAGGTACCTCCTCTCTCATTTTTTATCATGTGCATCAAGCCGTTAATTGGGCCTTGATTCGAGAGCAGAGTCCCTACCTGGCCGCACACTTAGACCGTGTACTTGTTGGTCCCTACCAGAGAGTACCTGTACCTTTTCAAGACATCTAGGGTCGGGTGAAAGCCCTTAATCAGTCAGCTATTTAGCAGGATAGGCATATTGATCTTTTCATCAGTTCGTAGACCAGAGAAGCTCAGTATCAGGGTCTAGTTGATTGGTTGGTATTTAAGTTAAGGGTTATGGGAGGCAGTGGCTAGATGGTAGACTTCTGGGTTAGTAGTTGATAAAACTCGGACGCTTGTGTCCTTAGATTTATGTAGTATAGTTCATATATTAGGCGGAGGCTGCTATAACAGCCAAATTTTGTTGTGTATTTAGTTTTATTATCAGTATTGTACTATAGCTGTTTAGTTGGAAATGTCATACTGCTGTTGTACTATAGTTCTTTGATATAAAACTTGTTCAGTTTTTATAAGACTTTTGTACTGTTACTATTGTTGTTACTCTTATTATTGTATTTGTTGTTGGTTTTGTTAAATTTAGCCATTCATTATGGATGGACCCCAATTAAATAAGGATAAAAATATTTTATTGTAGCAACATTCTCATGACACATTAAAATGTTGCTACCCGGGGGCAAAAATTTAAACTAAAACCATTTGTTGTGTTTCAGGAAAATGCCGCCCAAGAAGAATATCCCGTCTAATTCCTCTAGTAGAGAGTCCGTTGGGGGCCCGGCCATGGGTGAGTTGCTAGATTTATTGCGCCAACAGTCTAATCAAATGGCTCAGAAGCAAGAATAATTCTAGCAGCAGCAACAACAATTTCAACAATAGCAGCAACAACAACAACAATTCATTCAATAACAACATCAATAAATCCAACAACAACAGTTGCAGGTTCAGCTTGCAGAGAGAGCTAAACCAAATAGTTAGTTTTAAATCATTTCAGTCTGTCAAGCCCCCAAAGTTTATGGGCGAAGTGGACCCTGTTGCTGCCAGGATTTGGCTTAAGGAAATGGAAAAGGCTTTTACCCTCATTCAAGTAAGTGATGATTTTCAGGAAGATTATGCTAGTTATTTTCTTAAGGGTGAAGCAAATTATTGGTGGGAGTCTATCTCTCTCTGTCTCTTTTCTCTCCTTTCTCCCTTCTCTCCCCGGTTTTTCCTTCCGTCTGTTTTCCTTCTTTTCCTGGTGAGTTTCCGGCCGGTTGTTTCCGGCGAGTCCCTTGGTCCCGTCCCTGTATACACATATATATTCGTATATATGTGTTATTGTGTGTGTGTGTGATATGTGTTTGTGGTGTGCGTGTGAAGTGTTTGTGTATTTCAGTGTGTGTGCGTGTGTGATGCAGCGTGTGTGCAGATTAGTGGTACGTGTGTTGCATGCGTGTGTGCAAATATTGTGTTATGTTGGTTTGTTTGTACGAGTACTGATTTGGAATTTGTGGATTTTTTACAGGAATATTTTATTAAGATTCGTGAAATAAACATATATTTTCGTGCGGGAATTTATTTATCGGTGAAATTTATGTGGAAACCTGAATATTATCGGGCACTAATAAATTTTGCCGCCTTCTGGAATTTGTGGATTTTTTACAGGATTATTTGATTAAGATTCGTGAAATAAACATATATTTTTGTGCGGGAATTTATTTATCGGTGAAATTTATGTGGAAACCCGAATATTATCGGGCACCAATAAATTTTTCCGTCGTCGACGATGAGCCTCGGCGAGTCGACGGTGGACTGTGATGATTTATTCTGAGTCCTAAATTTATAAAAATATTATTTAGTCCGTAAAAATTATTTCGGAATGAAAAATAGTTAATTATTTTAAAAGTCGTATTGAGGTTCGGGTTTCGAAATTATTGTTGTTGTGATTGTGGCATCAATTATGTTTCGACGAGAAGTTCGATAAATAGAGGTGACGATTTCCGATTTTTGAGATATGGATTTCAAAAATATGGGAACGTAACCTGTAATTATCGGGAATACTAGTCGAGCGTATATATTTGTAAATAAATATTGTATGAACCTTGATTGTTACGTGTATTATAATAATACATATAATTACGAGTCGGGAATTGATATCATTCTGGTAAAGTGATTAGCGAGGATATGTCAAGCATAACTGGTCGTCTAACATAGGGTATTTCGATTCTTTAGGTTCCAATCGAAGGCCTCGAGAGTTAAAGTCAGTTTAAAGTTAAACTAGCATTTAAGTTGTAAAGTTCTGTAAGGCAAGTGCTCGTGAACAGATAATTTACGGTTCAGTAATATATGAATAAGTTTTGATTTAAATTGTGTAGTGGAACATAACATTTTAAGTTAGGATCCTCCATATTTGATGGTTGCGTAAGAGGCCCGTAATAGCCGAACAGGTTTGCGTAAGAGGCTAAGTCGGTTGCGCGCCCTATTTGAACCACTTAATCCAGCATGACAGAGACCTAGCTAGTCTCTGAGTTCCGGAACAGGTTATGGTGGGATAAACTGATCTGCTGTCCCTAGGATTTGTCCAGTATATATATCTGATTTTTATTTTGTGGTTCGCGTAATGGAATATATGATTTTGTGCTTCCTGTAATGGAACAATAGATTTGGAAATGAAAATAGCATGCTAAAATTGGACTCTGGTACTCACACAGCACACTACTGATGTTACGTTTTACAGAGCATGCTAGTTGTTAATATCCAGTTTATACCTGTTTTACTATTTTCATAATGATTTATGATTTCTGTTCCTATAATTATTTTCATAAACTACTTGACTTGTTATTCATATAATGGTAATTGCTCACCCTTGCAGCTTGTTTTGTATATATATATATATATATATATATATATATATATATATATATATATATATATTGCAGATGGCTAGGAGACCCATCTGACACATTTAGGGCAAAGTTCCAGTCCCTTCCGATCCCGGCTCCTTCGAGGTAGTTTGTGTCAGACCAGATGTGGTCTAATCAGTTGCTGTAATTATAACAACTTGTACATTTTTGTAATATTTAAATATGTAATTATTGCGTAAGTAATTAAATAAAGAATTTTATATTGATTGTGGTGTCTGTGTTTTAATTATTATTATTTATATGTGATGGTTGGATTGCGTGGTGTGTTTTTATGATTAATTGTTGCACCATATTATTTTTGTTTCTCTTTTAAAAGAGATTTTATGATGATCTTACTTTTGAAATTATTTGGGTTGTCTCTAAAATTGTTTTTATGATTTTATAATTTCAATGATTATTTTTGGGATTTTATAAAATTTACAAAACAATATTCTGTTAATTATTTATTCTTAAATGATTTTCTGATTGCGTTTAATTATAAAATCCATATTTAATTCCAGGATTCTTCAAAAATCATGAAACTCATATTTTATTACGTTTCCAATATTTTGAGAATTTTAAAAATTATTTTGGTAATTTCCGGGATTAATTTTACCCGCGCGTTATTTCGTGTAATTGCTAAAAGCGGGTATAATCCGCATTTCAGAAATCGTTTTAAAATTTTGAAAATTTTGTTTTATTTACTCCGGGATATTTCTAATATATTAAGAATATTTTTGGTAATTTCTGAATTTATTTTCGATTTCTGATTGCGAGTCTCGGAGTAAACCGGGCCTTAAAAGGTTCGTAATATTCGGATAAACACGTGTTAATCTAACAGCAATAGCTGTCATACTTGTTAACATCACATAATTTGAATTGCTACATGGCCTCTTAGCATCACTCGGGTTTCTTCTTCCTTATACCTGAATCAGTCTCTCATCCCAATCTCTTTTTCTCTCTCTCTCTCTCTCTCTCTCTCTCTCTCTCTCTCTCTCTCTCTCTCTCTCTCTCTCTCTCTCTCTCTCTCTCTCTCTCTCTCGATCTTCTCCTCTCTCTCTCCCATGTTCTCTTTCTTTCTTCTCATCCCTGTTTATCTCCTTTCTCGGCTGTCTCTTATTTGCCGCCGCCGCGAGTTGCTCCGGTGAGTAGCCGCTGGTGGTGTAGATTGTGTGTGTGTTTTGCTGCATGTATATATGTTTGCAATATGTGTTTGTTTAATTGTATATATATGTGTGGTGTTGTGAGTGAAGTCTGTGTGTGTGCTTCTTGTTCCGGCCTTTCTTCTTTCCAGCCGTGTACGGCGTTTTCCGCTTTCTTGCTGTGTTGGTGATTCACACGCGTGCCTGTGTTCTTTTATAAATTATTATTCTTTAACTTCTCTGAAATTTCTGATGGAAATGAATTTTTATTCTTTTGTAAAAATTATTGATCGAATATTCATGAAATAAATGGTTTTGTGCGGGATTAATTTATAAATTATCGGTGAAATTTTTTTGTGTTGGAACTCGAATAATCGGATGCCCCGAAAATTTTCTCGCCGTCCGCGATGAATTTTTACGAGCGGACGTGGACGGTGATAACTTGGTTCTGAGTCCAAAATAATATAAATAGTAAAATATTTCGTATAAATTATTTTCGGGAATAAAAAAACATTTATGTGGCAATTTGAATTGATTTTGTTGGGAATTGACGTCGATTGATGTTTCGATGGGTAGGTCTATAAATAGAGGAGTCGCTGTCCAAAATTTTCTAAAAATTACTTTTAATTACGAATCGAGTGCATATATCTTGATAAATACAAATCAAGCCCTGATTGTTACGTGTACTATTACTAGGTGTATATTATTATTATTCGAATGCATACGAGTCGGGAATTGTATCGATGAATAATTAGTCTAGCGAGGATAAGTCAAGCATATCGGGTCGTTAGCCTAAGTTGTTTCGATTCTGTAGGTTGGAGTCGAAGGACCCAGTAGTTGAAGTCGATTGGAGTCAAGCCAGTGATAGTGTAAAGCTTCGCAAAGCAAGTACCCCTGAACGAATCTTTAACAGTTCAGTATATATAAATAGTTGTTGATTTAAATTATGTACTGGAATAGAACATTTTAAGTTACGTATTCCCCGTATTTAATTATGTTTTATTAACGGATGTTTTGGGGAAAAAGTAACTTCTAAAAATGCCTATATCTAGTTTGTGATTAAAATTGAAAAGGATTTTGAGAATGTGTGTTGTAATTGTTTAAAAAGAGATGGGTGTAGTTGATTTTGAAGACTGGATAAAAATGGATCAGATATTAGATGGTTAGTTGCGTAAGAGGCCTGTTATTCGGTAACGGCCCAGCAGGTGGTTGCGTAAGAGGCTAAGTCAGATGCGCGCACTGGTAGGCCGCTTAGTCCAACATAACAGAGACCTAGCTAGTCTCTGAGTTCCAGAACAAATTATGGTGGGATAGACTGATCAGCTGTCCCTAGGATTCGTCCAATTTTTATATCTGATTTTGGTTAATAGTTCCCGTAATGGAACAAATGACTTGTGGTCCCCGTAACAGGACATTTGATTTATGGGTCCAGTATTGGACAGTGGTTTTGGAAAGGAAATATCATGCTAAAATTGGACTCTGGTATTTTATCACAACACACTACAGATGTTATTGTTTTCAGAGCATGCTAGTTTTGATATCCAGTTTATACCTGTTTCACCTGTTTCCGTAAACTAGTTTTGATATCGGTTCCTACCTTGTTTTATATATCCTTTTTTACTTGTTATTCATATAGAGGTCATAATTGATTGCTCACCCTTGCCGATTATTTTGTACTTATCTGTCGCCGATGTCTAGAAGACCAGGACAAAGTAGAGTGTCAACCCCCTTCGGTCCCGGCTCCTTTGAGGTAGTTTGTATCAGACCCTGAGGTCTAATGAGTTGTTGTAATAAGTTAGGGTGTCGGATCATGGAATAAGTTAGTGTTGTCTGTAACCTAAATGATACTTGAACCTGCATCGGCTCCTGGTTTGGGGTAGTGTTTTATAATAAAGTTTATTTAGTAATTTATGATCGTAATTTGTTATATTTTGGTGACGTCAGCCCCTGACCCCGGGGTTGAGGCCATCTTAGTTGGTATCAGAGCTACAGGTTCAAGTCCCTGATTTAAGTTAAGGGTTGAGTCAGAAAGGTATAGTAAGTGTGTCCTAAACTATGAGTCGGCAACTCATATAAAGGAGCAACCCTAAGTTTCAGTCGAGGGTTCTGACGCCGTTACCCTGACATCTATGAATACTTCAATAGACTTTCCTTAACCTTGTTGTATCTTCCCTATATATTGATATTGTTGATAGTGGACCATAGTGATTTCTAGTTCTCCTTCTCTGAGGAACCAGTCAGATTCAGATGATTCAGACTCCGAGCAGACTTTAGATGTCATAGCTGAGGAGACTCCCATGCCTCTTCCACCAGTTCCTCCAGTTGTACCAGGAGGTGTGTCAGGACCTAGTGCCCGTCCTCGCTGGGTACGAAGGTCAGTGTCGGCTGTTAGGGATTTCCCTCCAGGGTGTGGTCCCAGTTCTTCCACTTCGAGACCACCTATTCCTCCATCCGTCCTTTCAGGTGCATTCTCAACAATCCCTTACCATGTTCATCGAGCGATGAACCGGTCCTTGATCAGAGAGAAGAGCCTAGTGTTAGCGGCACAGCTTGACCAGATTCCGGTCGGGCCTTTTCAGGGCATTCCTGCCCCTTCACCCGATGTACAGGAGAGAGTGCGATCCTTGAATCAGGCTGCTGTAGAGAGAGCCTGGACTATTTATCATTTCATTAGCTCTGAGTTTAGAGCTGTTCAATACCAGGATCTCGTGAACTGGTTGGTATTTGAGTTAGGATCCATCGGTGGTATTAGCAGTGGCTAGATCAGAGTTGCTGCAGTGAGATACATAGCTCAGAGTTGGTTGTAGGAGTTCTGTAGGTGTTTTTCTTACGTACATTTATTATGTTGTTGTAGTTTGTATTAGGCAGGGCTGCTATGACAGCCAATTTTTTTATGTATCCAGCATATTTCGAGTGTTATACTGTAGTTGTTGGATGGATTTGTACTATTGTTGTACTATCGTTCTTTTATTATACTGTTGTTGTTGGTTTTATTTTGTGGCACTGTTGTTATTACTGTTATGTTATTGTTGTATTTGTTGCTGGTTTTGTTAAATTTAATTATGCATCGTGGATAGACCCCAAATAAACAAGGAAGGGAATATTTAATTATGACAGCATTCCCCTGAGTCATAAAAATGTTGCAACCTGGGGGCACAATTTTCATATAAAACCTTTTTGTTGTGTTTCAGGAGAGTGCCTCTCAAGAAAAATATTTCGTCTAATTCCTCTAGCAGGAACTCTGAAGGGGGCCCAGCCATGGATGGATTACTAGATTTGGTGCGCCAACAGTCTAATTAGATGGCTCAGCAGCAAGAACAAGTCCAACAGCAGCAACAACAATTCCTGCAACAGCAGCAGTAACAGCAGCAATTCATACAACAACAACACCAACAAATCCAACAACAGTTGCAGCTTCAACAACAACCCTAGCCAAGAGAGCCAAACCAGATTGTTAGTTTCAAGTCTTTTTAATCAGTCAAAGCCCCAGAGTTTAAGGGCAAGGTAGATCTGATTGCTGCTAGAATTTGGTTTAAGGAAATGAAGAATTTGTCTTAAGTCGGATTATGCCAGTTACTTTCTCAAGTGTGAAGCAAGTTTTTGGTTAGAATCTACGCGTGTATTAGAGGGAGAAGGCCCCGTCTCTTGGGCCAGATTTACCAAGTTGTTCCTAGAAATATATTTTCCGGACTGCTTGCAGAGTCAGTTGGAAGTAGAGTTTTTGGAACTGAAACAAGGAGAGAAGAGAGTGGCTGGGTATGAGGCCAAGTTTACGGAGTTGGCCCGACTAGCCCCTGGATATGTGAATACTGAAATTTAGAAAGCTAGAAGATTTCAGCAAGGACTGAAGCCTGAAGTTCGTAGTGGAGTGGTGGTTCTGCAGCTTAAGACGTATACCTCTGTAGTTCAAGCGGTGATTGAGAGTGATCAGAAGTTGGCCTCCAAGGAAAGAAGTGATAAGAAGAAAGGGTTTGATAGTGGTGTTGGTAAGGCAGATCAAGAAGAGTCTAGTCAGAAGTTCCAAAGGAAGTTTGGCCGGAATAGGAATAAGAGGTTTAGGAGGCAAGGCTTTGCTCAGAAGAATTCCGGTGTCACCTCAGCTGCCTCTGCCCCAGTTCAGTCAACCAGGCCAATTGTGGATTGTAAGTCATGTGGTAAAAAGCATAGTGGTCAATGCAGGAAGGATGTCTAGTGCTTTAAATGTGATAAAAGGGTCATTATGAGTCAAAATGTAACTCAGGGAATCTCGAAGTCACTTTCTTTAAGTGTGGTAAGGTTGGGCACATCTCCAGAAACTGTAAGATGGCTACTTAAGGCAGTGTAGGAGGTAGTGAATCTCAGGGACCGACAACCAGCACAACAAGAGCCAGAACCTTTAAGATGACCAACAGATCTAATGCTCAGGATTCAGATGTAGTTTCAGGTACGCTTTCTCTAAATTTCGTGTCTGTTAAAGTTTTGTTTATCTCAGGAGCGTCTAAGTCTTTTATATTTAAAGAATGTGTAACTAATATGGATTTGATATTGGAAGATTTAGCTGAGCCCTTGACTATAGAAGTGGCCAATCAGGAAAAAGTTTCAGTAAACCAATTTTTCCGTAGGTGTCAACTAGAAATTTGTGGGCGTTTCTTTTCAGTGGACTTAATACCCTTTGAGTTAGGAGAGTTTGATGTGATTCTAGGAATGGATTGGTTGTCCCAACATAAGGAAAATATTGACTGTAAGAAAAAGAAAATTTTGTTATATACAGAAGATAATGTTAGAGTAACTTACCAAGGACAGAAGTAGGAAAAGAAGTTTCTTTCGGTACTGGAAGCAAAGAAGTTGTTGAGAGAAGGATGTGAGACATATTTAGCCCATGTCGTGGACAATGAGAAAAAGGCACCTAGTTTAGATAAAATTCCAGTAGTTAATGAGTTTTTAGATGTTTTTCCATACGAGTTGCTAGGATTACCACCTGATCCGGAGATTGAGTTTTCTATTGATCTAATTCCGGGAACAAAACCATTTTCAAAGGCTCCTTATCGTATGGCCCCTGTGGAAATGAAGGAACTAGCTAAACAACTTCAGGAACTTTTGGATAAATGAATAATAAGACCAAGTGTATCCCCATGGGGCGCACCAGTGTTATTTGTAAAAAAAAAGATGAAAGTATGAGATTTAGTATTGATTATCGGGAACTGGATTAGTTAACCATCAAGAATAAGTATCCTGTACCCAGGATTGATGATTTTCTTGACCAGCTTAAGGGAGCATTTGCTTTTCGAAGATCGACTTAAGATCGGATTATCATCAATTGAAGATCAAGCCTGAAGATATACCGAAGACTGCATTTCGAACTAGGTATGGGCATTACGAGTTTTTAGTGATGTCGTTTGGATTGACTAATGCACCAGTAGCTTTTATGGATTTAATGAACCGGGTGTATAAAGAGTATCTGGATAAATTTGTTATTGTATTTATTGATGACATCATCATCTATTCAAAGACCAAAGACGACCACGCCAAACATCTACGGATTGCTCTACAAAGGCTGAGGTAAAAGCAGCTATATGCTAAGTTCTCAAAATTTGAATTTTGGTTAGAGGAAGTTCAATTTTTGGGTCATATAGTGGGTAAGGATGGTATTAAGGTGGATCCCGTGAAGATTGAAGCTGTATCCAGATGGGAGCAACCGAAGACCCCAACATAAATTAGAAGTTTTCTTGGATTAGCAGGCTATTACCGAAGATTTGTGAAGGACTTTTCCAAGATTGCAACCCCATTGACCAAGCTAACCAGGAAGAATGAGAAATTTGTTTGGACTGAAAAATGTGAAGAAAGTTTCCAAGAGCTGAAGAAAAGGTTAGTGGCAGCGCCAATGTTAGCATTACCAGATGAAACAGGGAATTTCGTGATCCACGGTGATGCTTCTGTGAAAGGATTAGGCTGTGTGTCAATGCAACATGATAAGGTTATTGTGTATGCGTCCAGGAAGCTAAAATCTCACGAGCAGAAATATCCAGTTCATGATCTTGAGTTGGCAGCTATAGTGTTTGCTCTAAAGTTATGGCGTCATTACTTGTACGGAGAGAAATGTGACATCTATACGGATCGTAAAAGCTTAAAGTATATATTCACCCAGAAGGATTTAATATGAGACATAGAAGGTGATTGGAACTTATTAAGGACTATAATTGTTAGATTAATTATCACCCAGGTAAGGCCAATATGGTGGCTGATGCCTTGAGTAGAAAAGAGAAATTGAATATGGTTCGGATTGCGGATGAACTAGCACAAGACTTAGAAAAGATGGAGATTGAAGTTCGAGTATCAAGTGAAAGTCAGGAGCAGCTATATGAAATTACTTTCCAACCAGCGTTGATGGAAAAGATCAAAAGGTGTCAGGAAGGAGTTATGGAATAGGAGTCGGATACTCTGACAGGAGAAGAGTTATGTACTCAAAAGGATAACCAAGGTTTGTTTAGATTTTCCTCTCGATTTGGATTCCTAATATAGCGGAACTGAAGAATGAAGTATTATACGAAGTGCACAACTCTAAGTTTTCTATCGACCCTAGTATCATAAAGATGTACCAAGATTCAAAGAAGCACTTTTGGTGGCCAGGAATGAAGAAAGAGATTGCGGATTGGGTTAGTAAGTGTCACGTATGTCAGACGGTAAAAGCAGAACATCAAAGGCCCAGTGGATTATTGCAGCCTTTGAAGATTCCACAGTGGAAATGGGAAGAGATTGTGATGGATTTCGTGGTAGGATTGCCAAAGACAAGATCAAATCATGACGCTATCTGGGTAATCATCGACATGCTGACTAAGTCAACGCATTTCCTTCCTATTAACGAGAGATACTCTTTGGAAAGTTTGGTTAAGATATATTTAGATGAGATAGTTACCAAACATGGGGTGCCTGTGTCTATAGTATCAAATCGAGATCCGAGATTCAATTCAAGATTCTGGACAAAATTTCAAGAGTGTTTAGGAATTAAATTAAATATGAGCACTGCTTATCATCCTCAGACCGATGGCCAAAGTGAGAGAACGATTTAGATGATAGAAGATATGTTAAGGGTTTGTGCTTTGGATTTCAAAGGGAATTGGGATGATCACTTACCGTTTATAGAATTTTCCTATAATAACAGCTACCATGCCAGCATTGGAATGCCACCCAACGAAGCCTTGTATGGACGAAAGTGCAGATCACCCCTGTATTGGGACGAAGTAGGGGAAAAGAAAGTGTTAGGACCTGAGTTAGTACAACAGATGAGATATGTAGTGGTATTAATTCGGAAAAGATTGGAAGCTGCTCAAGGCATACAGAGAAAGAATGCAGATTTACATCGAAAGGACATAAACTTTGAAATATGATCATTGGTATTATTGAAAGTTTTGCCATGGAAAGGGTTGGTTCAATTTGGTTAGAAAGGTAAGCTGGGTCCTAGGTATATAGGACCATTTGAAGTTTTGAAGCGAATAGGAAAGGCTGCGTATGAGATAGCGCTACCACCATAGTTACAACATGTGCATAATATGTTCCACGTATCCATGTTGAAGCCGTATATTCCTGATTCAAATCAAGTAATTGAGTATGAACCGATCGAGTTTCAATCAGATTTATCCAGTGTGGAACGGCCAATCCAGATATTAGATCATAAAGAGCGAGTACTTAGGAATAAATCTATCCCTATAGTTAAAGTACTTTGGAGAAACCCTCGGGTAGAAGAGTCTACCTAGGAGTTAGAGTCATATATACTTGACAAATATCCTTACTTGTTTAATTAGTTAAGATTCTGGGGACAAAATCTTTCTAAAGGGGAAGGATATAACGACTCTTACATTTTTGTAATATTTAAATATGTAATTATTGCGTAAGTAATTAAATAAAGAATTTTATATTGATTGTGGTCTCTGTGTTTTACTTATTATTATTTATATGTGATGGTTGGATTGTGTGGTGTGTTTTTATGATTAATTGTTGCACCATATTATTTTTGTTTCTCTTTTAAAAGTGATTTTATGACGGTCTTATTTTCAAAATTATTTGAGTTGTCTCTAAAATTATTTTTATGAATTTATAATTTCAATGATTATTTTCGGGATTTTATAAAATTTATAAATCAATATTCTGTTAATTATTTATACTTAAATGATTTTCTGATTGTGTCTAATTATAAAATCCATATTTAATTCCAGGATTCTTCAAATATCATGAAACTCATATTTTATTACGTTTAAAATATTTTGAGAATTTTAAAATTATTTTGGTAATTTCCGGGATTAATTTTACATGCGCGTCGTTTCGTCTAATTGCTAAAAACGAGCATAATCCGCATTTCAGAAATTGTTTTAAAATTTTGAAAATTTTGTTTTATTTACTCCGGGATATTTCTAATATATTAAGACTATTTTTGGTAATTTCTGAATTTATTTTTGATTCGTAATTGTGAGTGTCGGAGTAAACCGAGCATTAAATGGTTCGTAATATTCTGATAAACACGTGTTAATCTATCAGCAATAGCAGTGATACGTGTTAACATCACAGAATTTCAATTGCTATGTGGCCTCTTAGCATCAATCAGGTTTCTTCTTCCTTTCACACAATTCAATCTCTCCTCTCAACCTTTTCTTATCTCTCTCTCTCTCTCTCTCTCTCTCTCTCTCTCTCTCTCTCCCATGTTCTCTTTTTTTCTTCTCCTCCCTGTTTATCTCCTTTCTCGGCTGTCTCTTGTTCGCCGCCTCCGCGCGTTGCTCCGGTGAGTAGCCGCTAGTGGTGTTGATTGTGTGTGTGTTTTGCTGCATGTATATATGTTTGCATTATGTGTGTGTTCAATTGTATATATATATGTGTGTGTGGTGTTGCGAGTGAAGTCTGTGTATGTGCTTCTTATCTGGCCTTTCTTCTTTCCAGCCGTGTACGGCGTTTTCCGGTCGCTTGCTGTGTTGGTGGTTCACGCGCGTGCCTGTGTTCTTTTATAAATTATTTTTCTTTTACTTCTCTGAAATTTCTGATGGAAATGAATTTTTATTCTTTTTGGAGAAATTATTGATCGAATATTCATGAAATAAATGGTTTCGTGCGGGATTAATTTATTAATTATCGGTGAATTTTTTTCTGTGTTGGAACTCGAATAATCGGGTGCCCCGAAAATTTTGCCGTCATCCGTGATGAATTTTTACGAGCGGACGGTGGACGGTGATGACCTGGTTCTGAGTCCTAAACATTTTAAATAAGTAAAAAAATTCGTATAAATTATTTTCGGGAATAAACAAACATTTATGTGGAGATTCGAATTGATTTTGTTGGGATTTGACGTCGATTGATGTTTCGACGGGTAGGTTTATAAATAGAGGAGTCGCTGTCCAAATTTTTCTAAAAATTACTTTTAATTACGAATTCAGTGTATATATCTCGATAAATACAAATCAAGCCCTGATTGTTATGTGTACTATTACTATGTGTATATTATTATTATTATTCCAATCCATACGAGTCGGGAATTGTATCGATGAATAATTAGTCTAGCGAGGATAAGTCAAGCATATCGGGTCGTTAACATAGGTTGTTTCGATTCTGTAGGTTCGAGTTGAAGGACCCAGTAGTTGAAGTCGATTAGAGTCAAGCCAGTGATAGTGTAAAGCTTCGCAAGGCAAGTACCCCTGAACGAATCCTTTGTAGTTCAGTATATATGAATAGTTGCTGATTTCAATTACGTACTGGAACAAAACGTTTTAAGTTACGTATTCCTCGTAATTAATTATGTTTTATTAACAGATGTTTTGGAGGAAAAGTAACTTCTGAGAATGCCTATCTCTAGTTTGTGATTAAAATTGAAAAGTATTTTAGATTGTGTGCTGTAATTATCTAAAAAGAGATAGGTGTAGTTGATTTTGAAGACTGGATAAAAATGGATTAGATATTGGATGGTTAGTTGTGTAAGAGGCCCTGTTATTCGGTAACGGCGCAGTAGGTGGTTGCGTAAGAGGCTAAGTCGGATGCGCGCACTGGTAGGCCGCTTAGTCCAGCATAACAGAGACCTAGCTAGTCTCTGAGTTCCTGAACAAATTATGTTGGGATAGATTGATCAACTGTCCCTAGGATTCATCCAATTTTTATATCTGATTTGGGTTAATAGTTCCCGTAATGGAACAAATGACTTATGGTCCCCGTAACGGGAAAGATGATTTATGGGTCCAGTAATGGATAGTGGTTTTGGAAAGGAAATAGCATGCTAAAATTGGACTATGGTATTTTATCACAGCACACTACAAATGTTATTATTTTCAGAGCATGCTAGTTTTGATATCCAGTTTATACCTATTTTACATGTTTTCGTAAACTAGTTTTGATATATGTTCCTACACTGTTTTATATATCCTGTTTTACTTGTTATTCATATAGAGGTACTGTTTTGCAATTGATTGTTCACCCTTGAAACTTGTTTTGTACTTATTTGTTGCAGATGTCTAGAAGACCAGGACAGAGTAGAGTGTCAACCCCCTTCGGTTTCGGCTCCTCTGAGGTAGTTTGTATCAGACCCTGAGGTCTAATGAGTTGTTGTAATAAGTTAGGGTGTCGGATCATGGAATAAGTTAGTGTTATCTTGTAACCTAAATAATACTTGAACCTGCATCGGCGCCTGATTTGGGGTCGTGTTTTATAATAAAGTTTATTTAATAATTTATGATCGTAATTTGTTATATTTTGGTGACAGCCCCTGACCCCGGGGTTGAGGTCGTCACAGTAATAAGTTAGAGTGTCAGACGTATTAAATAAGTTTGGTTGTATAGTGTGTAACCTAAGTCATACGTAAACCTGACAAAGGTTTTGGGAATATGGGTTTGTGTATTTATGTTGATTTAGTTTGTATTTTGTTGTTGTTATTGTTGTTAATAACGTCAACTCCTGACCCCGGGGTTCAGGACGTCACTGTACACGAAAGTAACCTAGCTAACACCCCTCCAATTCAAATGGAGGTTCCCCCCATAAATGTGGAACAACAAACCGTCATAACCACAACTTAGGTTGTGAGTTAAACCGTGACATCTGTCACAGGTGGTTCTAATGATGCACTTCCATTAACTTAAAACTCTTGATAACAAACATCTCACCCTATCCAAAAGTGGCTGCAGAATGCTCAATCTGAATCAAGTACTGTGGATGATCTTCTTGTTGATCAAATCTCTGGTCTTGCCAACATCTCACAGCACCTTCACACTTCAGACATGAGAAATCAAGATTATCAGGCTATTCTGCTCACCTACAATGAAGAAGTGGAGAAACAGAATTAGAAAATAATCAATGAAGCTGAGCAAGATGGGAATGTGGATGTTTGGTTATCAAAAGACTTCAATTTGGAGATGGATCAGGTTTTGGAAAGGTTTAGGGATGAATATGTCACAATATTGGAAAGTAATGCCAAGGTCCTGACTCCATAAGAGGTCTATGACGCAGTTAATGAAGTTTACAAAGCTCAACTCAAATCTTTTCACCTATTTAGTAAAGCTCTAGAATTAAAAATGACTGATCATTAAGACAAGATCAGTAAGCTAGTGAGAGATAAAATGGATGAGATTATTCCCTCTCAAATCAAGAACACTTCAAAATTTCAACATTTTGCTGACCAAATGGCAAGATTTGATCTGACTTCTATAGAAAAGGATGTCAAAAATCTCAAACAATCTTTTATAGCTTTGCATGAGGTGGTTCAACAGCCTGTTGTAAATTCCAATGATACAAAAATCAAGTTGAATCTCTAACAACCTATCTCCACATTAACAAATCTACACATTCAAGCTCTTCAAACTCAGGTTTCTTCCCCCCAATCAGCATATGAATCTCTAACAAATCAAGTCTCCCAACTCACATCCATGGTTCAAAGTCAGCAGACTGATATTCAAACCTTGGTGGTCTCCCATGTGCATCTACAAATGCAGAATTCTGTGGCTTTGGGGGCTATCATGAGTGCACTTAACATTCCTCTGTCTGCACTTCCAGAAGCTGTGAGGCCTGAAATTCCTACTGTTGGATTTTTAAACGCAGCGGGGGCATGGCAAAACACTTTTACACATACAAAATCCAAATAAAAGCATATAAATCATGAATAAAAATTCGAGGGATCAAATCTAACCTTTTAAAATAATTCGGAGACAACGATCAGAGATCCTTAGCAGTTGCTCCTCAAGTGTGAAGCACTCCACCGGTATCCACCAAGAAAATGATGTTAAGGAGGAGGAAGGAGGTGGAGAGAATTGGGTTTTTCCAAACTTTTTGGGTTTTGTGTTTGATGTGGGTTAGAATAAAATAGGGTCTATAATAGTGTATTTATAGGCAAAATTTTCAGCTGAAATTTTCCCATAAATAATATTATTATTATCCCATTTATTATTCTCATTAATAATTAAAACACCTTTTAATTATTAATCCTTTTTCTAAACACTTTAGAAATAATTCTCTCTCTTGATTTAATTTCCAAAAATTAAATCCTTTAATTAATAATATTAAGAACTTTTCTTAATTAATTTATAATCAATTAAATCTCATTTAATCAATTATTAAATTTGCTAATTAATTATTTATTTCACAAATAAATAATTATTAGCCATTATTAATTAATTTTTCCACCATTAAATCATTCCCTTTTTATGGTGTGACCCTGTAGGTTCAATATTAAGCCGGTAGTAGAAATAAATAATAAAAAAACTATTTTATCATTATTTATATAAATTCTCTAATTTATTAAATATGATTAATTAATTAATCACATTTATTCTACATCGTGAGTGATGCTTCTCAACATATCGCGACTATCCGGATAATATGAATTCACTGCTTAGAATACCAAGAACCTGTCAGTGAATAGTTACCGTACAATAAACTCCTTCTACCCAACAATGTCTCGATTAAATACAAGGCATGGATCTCGTGTCAAGCCTATCTAATTCAATCACTTGCTTACCATTTACTATGCGTAGTTCTATGCAAATTAGAAACTCCTTTCTAATTTCATTCACTCTGGCCAGAGATTCCTGAACTAGCATAAGTGGATCAGCCTTGAACATTCGCTTCCTTCACTGGAAGGGGTAGATCCTTTATTGATCATACACTATCTTCGTGTACAAATTCCTATACCCAGAAGAGCCCTAATAATTGTCCCTGGAGACTAAGAACTAAACCAAAGCATAGTTCAGTGTACACAAGATGACTATGATGACCTCAAGTCTAAGGATACTTGTACAACTATCACTAAGCGAACAACTGCTGACACGTGAGTGAACTCCATCAGTTGTTCAGCTGGGCGAGTCATGTTCAGTGAACTTATTCTATAATAAGCACCTACATACTAGCTATAGTGTCATCACACAAATGTCTATGAGAACAGACATCCTTCATAATGAAGCAAGCATGGTATGTACCGATCTTTGCGGATTATTAATTATCAGTTAGTAATCCTACGACCAGGAACTATTTAAGTTTAGAGTTATCATCTTTTTAGGTCTCACTATTATGATCTCATCATAATCCATAAAAAGCTTTACTCTAAACTATGGTATATCTTATTTAAACACTTAAATAGATAGAGCCCGTAATAAAAAACAAAACAAGTCTTTTATTAATATCAATAAAATCAAAACAGATTACATAAAGAGTTATTCCTAAATCCTAATACTTGATTGGACTTAGGACATATTCCTTTCAATCTCCCACTTGTACTAAAGCCAATCACTCTGGTATCTAATACCCATCCTGTCATTATGACGATCAAAGTGACTTTCATAAAGTAGCTTTGTGAGTGGGTCTGCTATGTTGTTATGTGTGTCAACTCTAATTCAATACAATACAAGAAATGTTATCGCGCTCCCACTAACCCTTTTGTAGATGCATGGTTCATCTACGTTTTTGATAAAATCAAACTCTTTGATTGTCTCATCAAAACGAATGTTCCATCTTTCGAGAAGCTTGCTTTAAACCACATATGGTTCGCAGTAGCTTACACACTAGGTTTTCATTTCCCTTGGAAAGAAAACCATCTGGCTATATGCCAGATCTCATAGTCGTAGTAAGCAGCATTCGCAAGTAAAATCTGAACTGATTTTAACAGGGCTACAGGTAAAAGGTTTCATCAAAGTCAATCCATTGCCTTTGTTTGAATCCTTTTGCCACAAGCCTGGCCTTATAGGTCTCCACCTGGCCATCTGCTATAATCTATCTTTTGTATACTGTATACATAGATTCCATTCTGGATTTCATGGCACTATGCCATTTCTCTGAGTCAACACTACTCATAGCCTCATTATAGGTCACAGGGTCGTCATCATCAATGATCGACAACTCATTGTCATTCTCAATGACAAGGCCATATTACCTCTCAGGTTGGCGAGACACTCTCCCTGATCTATGAATGGGCTATTCCACAAAAGGTTGTTCAGTCAGAACAGGTGTTTCCACTTGATCCGTAGTAGTTTGTGCTTCTTGAACTTCATCAAGTTCAATTTTGCTCCCACTGTTTCCTTCAAGGATAAACTCCTTTTCCAAGAAGGTAGCATGTCTGGAGACAAAACACCCGATGATCGATGTAAAAGTAATACCCTAAAGTCTCTTTAGGATATCCCACAAAACTATATTTTATGGATCGATATTCCAGCTTATCTGGGTCAACTTTCTTGACATAAGTTGGACATCCCCAAATCTTAACGTGTTTAAGACTCGGTTTCCTTTCTTTCCATATCTCATACGGAGTTTGAGGAACAGATTTGGAAGGCACCTTATTCTGTAAATATGCTGAGGTTTCCAATGCATAACCCCATAGGAATACTAGAAGATTTGCATAGCTCATCATGGACCGAACTATGTCTAACAAAGTTTGATTTCTCCTTTCAGATACTAATCTGGAGGAGTCCACTGGGAGACTATACCATTTACTTTGAGATAATCCAGAAACTCTCCATTCAAGTATTCACCACCTCGATCTAATCGAAGAGTTATAATACTCTGTTTGGTTGTTTCTCCACTTCATACTTATATTCTTTGAACTTTTCAAAGGCCTCAGACTTGTGTTTCATTAAACACATATCCGAATCCAGATCTATCATCTATGAAAGTAATGAAGTATGAAAATCCACCCATGGCTTGCTTAGACATTGGTCCACATACATCTGTGTGTACCATTCCTAGCAAATTTGCAGCCCTCTCTCCATGTCTACTAAATGGAGACTGCAATGCCACTATAAAGTGAGATTTTCATCATCCCTTTTCTTTTATTAGTTTGTTCAATCTGAAGCAAATTATGTCACATATATATACAGACCATTATTTAAAGCACCACGTCCATAAAGAATATTATCTCTAAGAATAGAACATTCATTATTCTCAATAATAAATGAAAATCCAGCCAAGTCTAACATGGGAATAATATTCCTCACAATTGAGGGAACAAAATAACAATTATTTAAAACAATAGTCTTGCTCGTAGGCATATGTAAATGAAATGATTCTACATCTTCAGCAGCAACTCTTGCTCCATTTCCATCAGTAGAATCACCTCCTCTTCCTCAAGAGTCCTACTTCTCCTTGGTCCCTGCAACAAATTGCAGATATGAGAACCACAGGCGGTATCTAATACCCAAGTAGAAATTTGATTTAATGACATATTCACTTCTATCATGAACATACCTGAATCAGAAGCAGTAGTCTCACTACCCTTCTTCTTCTTCAATTCTGCAAGGTAAACCTTGCAGTTCCTCTTCCAGTGCCCCACCTTGTTACAGTGAAAGCAAACAACTTTGCTCTTGGGGTCTTCAGCTTTTGGTGGAACCGACGTTTCTTCACCTACTTTCTTCTTCTTGGAAGAGTTCCTCTTCCTTTTCTTAGGAATGAAACCTTCACCAATTAGAAGAACAGAACTCTTCTTAGGGGAAAAATTCGATTTCGCAGTCTTCAACATGTTGTGGAGTTCAGGCAGGCTGACATCCAACTTATTCATGTGAAAGTTCACAACAAACTGCGAGAACGAACTCGGAAGCGATTGCAAGACCAAGTCTTGGCTCAGCTCCCCATCCATGGCAAAACTAAGTTGTCCAAGACGTTCAATCAAATTGATCATCTTAAGTACATGGTCATTCACAGATGATCCCTCAGACATCCTACAACCGAACAACTCCTTCGATATCTCATATCGAGCTGTCCTCCCTGCCACATCATACAACTCTTGTAGATGCATGAGGATATTGTGAGCATCCATATGCTCATGTTGCTTCTGTAGCTCAATGTTCATGGAAGCTAGCATGATGCATTAAGCAACATTTGCATCATCTATCCACTTACGATACACAACATGTTCATCATTATGCGCATCGCTAGCAGGTTCAGTAGGCTTAGGTGAGTCAATCACGTATTCCAGCTTCTCAATCCTGAGAACAATTCTTAAGTTTCGAAGCCAGTCAGCATAATTAGGACCAGTCAATTTGTGAGCATCTAGTATGCTCCTGAGTGATAGTGCAGAAGACATAACGTACAAAGTAAATCTGTAAATGATAAACACATAACAACACTTAGCAAATATTCGATTTCATTTTAAGACACTATATGAATCGGGTCTTTATTCATAAGTGGCTCCCACTAGTTTTCCTAATTTATTCAACCCCCTACATGAAAAATTAAGCATTCATAATGCTAGTGGGAATAGGGATCCTACATTCCATTACACAACCCCGGCTGTGGCACGAAACGCCATGTAATGTTCAATAGGCAGACAACTCTTGTCAATTACATCTAATGTTATTCCCTAATCAAACTTTAGCCTCTTGAATAATTGAGTCACGACTGTGGCACGGCAAACTCAATATTCTAAGTCAAGTCTAACCCAACATTCCGTACAATTGAATCAGTCCCCAAAGGCCCACGGCTGTGGCACGTAACGACCTTTAGATTCTTATTCAATGTACACATCTCTATGTAATAGACAAGTATTTCTTATTTCGAAATCAAAGCCCTCGGCTGTGGCACGAAACGACAATGATTCAAAAATACTTTCTACCATGTTGGAAGGCTATGACCGACACAAGCCCGTTGTGTCATTGGCCAATTACTACTTGATATTATTTAATTTTAGACGGATTATATTACGTTACAATCATAATCATATTATAAAGAGATTCTTCCTTTTAAATTAAATATTTCAAATCAATAATCAATAATCAGATGATTCCCAGATCGGGTGGAGCATTGTCAAGAGGCGTCACTTAATAACCCTTTCTTACAGATAGAAATCTGTTGTTGACAGAATCATCCTTTCTCTCATATCAAAAATTCATATTCAATTACGTGTTTCATAAACACAAGAATCTCATGATTGTATTCATAATATTATTATTAAGGTTATGAAACAATTTCACTATACTAGGTTGTCTAACAAACGCCTTATGTTCATTCAAGTTCACCTAAATCTATCATCGCATGATAAACTAAGCATATATCACATATATAAACATGAATAAACATCAAGGTAGGCATGTTACATCATCTAGCACATTCGTCTAAGCATTATACATCTCTATGTATCACATGAAGCATTTAAAAGCAACTAAAACAGTCAAAAACAGCTTAAAAACACTTCATGGAAATATAAATAGTTCAAAACTTTTATATAAACAAAAATTGATCACTCCATTAGATCTGTCTCGGAAAAACGAATCCAACGGTATATTGCACGCCCAAAACGGAGTTACGAAACTCCCAGAAAATCAATTTTAAAATCAACAGAAGGCTGTAACGCATAACAGGAACGCGTTACAAGCCCTGTAACGCATTCCGGTGATGCGTTACACCCCTTTTAAGCCATTAAAGGGTGTAACGCATTCCGTGAATGCGCCACAGGTGTGTAACGCATTCCCGGAATGCGTTACACCCCTATATTTTTTTTTCTTTCTACAGCCGCCTGACAGATTCCTTCTCGGTTAGCGTGCCTGACATCTGTACTTCTCTTTCTTTCTCCGTACCACAGCAGACAAGCAGCAGTATGGATAATATATATATACTAACAATTAATATATATATATATATACTTATTTAATTACGAATTTAATTGTAAACACTTCAAAAATTCATAATAAAAAATCTATACATCATAAAATTATGAAAAAAATACCCAGACGATCTATAACACTTGTAGAACTCATATCAACATTCAAAATTATTCTGAGAAACGATTTCTCATCAGGCAAAATTAATCCATGATATAACTTGTAAAAATCATAATTAATTCATACAAGCACATAAAATTCTGAAATTTTTAACACAGATCTATATGCATACAACATATGCTCTGATACCATTGTTGGATTTTTAAACGTAGCGGGGGCATGGCAAAACACTTTTACACATACAAAATCCAAATAAAAGCATATAAATCGTGAATAAAAATTTGAGGGATCGAATCTAACCTTTTAAAATAATTCGGAGACAACGATCAGAGATCCTTAGCAGTTGCTCCTCAAGTGTGAAGCACTCCACCGGTATCCACCAAGAAAACGATGTTAAGGAGGAGGAAGGAGGTGGAGAGAATTGGGTTTTTCCAAACTTTTTGGGTTTTGTGTTTGATGTGGGTTAGAATAAAATAGGGTCTATAATAGTGTATTTATAGGCAAAATTTTCAGCTGAAATTTTCCCATAAATAATATTATTATTATCCCATTTATTATTCTCATTAATAATTAAAACACCTTTTAATTATTAATCCTTTTTCTAAATACTTTAGAAATAATTCTCTCTCTTGATTTAATTTCCAAAAATTAAATCCTTTAATTAATAATATTAAGAACTTTTCTTAATTAATTTATAATCAATTAAATCTCATTTAATCAATTATTAAATTTGCTAATTATTTATTTCACAAATAAATAATTATTAGCCATTATTAATTAATTTTTCCACCATTAAATCATTCCCTTTTTATGGTGTGACCCTGTAGGTTCAATATTAATCCGGTAGTAGAAATAAATAATAATAAAACTATTTTATTATTATTTATATAAATTCTCTAATTTATTAAATATGATTAATTAATTAATCACATTTATTCTACATCGTGAGTGATGCTTCTCAACATATCGCGACTATCCGGATAATATGAATTCACTGCTTAGAATACCAAGAACCTGTCAGTGAATAGTTACCGTACAATAAACTCCTTCTACCCAATAATGTCCCGATTAAATACAAGGCATGGATCTCATGTCAAGCCTATCTAATTCAATCACTTGCTTACCATTTACTATGCGTAGTTCTATACAAATTAGAAACTCCTTTCTAATTTCATTCACTCTGGCCAGAGATTCCTGAACTAGCATAAGTGGATCAGCCTTGAACATTCGCTTCCTTCACTGGAAGGGGTAGATCCTTTATTGATCATACACTATCTTCGTGTACAAATTCCTATACCCAGAAGAGCCCTAATAATTGTCTCTGGAGACTAAGAACTAAACCAAAGCATAGTTCAGTGTACACAAGATGACTATGATGACCTCAAGTCTAAGGATACTTGTACAACTATCACTAAGCGAACAACTGCTGACACGTGAGTGAACTCCATCAGTTGTTTAGCTGGGCGAGTCATGTTTAGTGAACTTATTCTATAATAAGCACCTACATACTAGCTATAGTGTCATCACATAAATGTCTATGAGAACAGACATCCTTCATAATGAAGTAAGCATAGTATGTACCGATCTTTGCGGATTATTAATTACCAGTTAGTAATCCTACGACCAGGAACTATTTAAGTTTAGAGTTATCATCTTTTTAGGTCTCACTATTATGATCTCATCATAATCCATAAAAAGCTTTACTCTAAACTATGGTATATCTTATTTAAACACTTAAATAGATAGAGCCCGTAATAAAAAACAAAACAAGTCTTTTATTAATATCAATAAAATCAAAACAGATTACATAAAGAGTTATTCCTAAATCCTAATACCTGATTGAACTTAGGACATATTCCTTTCACCTACTCCTTTTATTATGCCTGCCAACAAGACTAAGGAGGAGATAGAGGCTAGGATATTAAGATCATCTACTCAAACTGTTCAAGCTGCTAACAAGGGCAAATCTCAAGAAGTTGATATTGGAATTGAGAGGCTTATCAAAGCAGCTGAGGGACCTAGTCTGAGCAGGGAATTTGATGAATTGCTCAAAGCTCTTAGGGCTTCTCTAAACAAAAATTTCTTCACATACGAGAAGGTCTTGGAAATGACAATAAACTCTATAAGGGCGATCTTAGTGATAAAGGACAATTTTCAGGAGAAAGGGATTGTGATCAATATAAATGACTCAGGGATAGAAGGATGTATGCAGGTGTTCTTAACCATCTCATCTCTAGAAAGGCATCTGAGTTGGATATTCTGATAAACAAAGTCCACAGAGTGATTCAAGAAAACACTCTCTTGTTAACTGAATTAAAGAAGGCTCAAGTAGCTGCTTTTCTAGAAGGATAATTACATCCAAGCAAGGGAGTGGCATACATCTGTGCTACCACCAAACATTGCAAACACTTCCAGATTCCTAAGCAATGTATCATGGCCAACAAAAATCTCATTATGATCCTGGATTCTGACTTGAAGGTTAAGTAGTACAAGACTGTTGAGGATGAAGAAATGATTAAGCTTTTGGGGAGATATCTGAGGAATCCTGAAGCCAACTTGCCTAAAACTCAAATCAATAAGGATGACTTGGATGATGATGAGCAGAAGAAAGATGATCAAAAACCTTCTGGCTCAAATCATAGTCAACCCTCTAAGGCAACTGGCAGCAAATGAGGAGATAAAAAAGAGATGCAGAGAAGAAGGGAGATGATAAGAAGAAGAATGAAGAGAGAAGAAAGAAGAAGAAGAAAGACAGTTTAGAATCACAGAAAAATGTCCAGTCAATTCAAATCCAAATTGCTCAAGCAACTAAACCTATCAGCTCAAACTTTCAACTATCCTTGACCTCAAAGCCCAAATTTTTGTATAAACCAACTGCAAACATTCTACTTAAAATACCAATCGTATCCTGTAAATTCACCTTGAATAAAATCACAAACTTACCTTCATTTAAGCCACCAATTAAAACTCATTACAAATATGTTGGAAGAAAACCAAAGAAACTGCCAGTTACTGAAAGGGCTATCTTGAATTATTATGATTAATCTGATTTTCTGCCACTGAATTGGTGTATCACAGATGAAGAATACTTTCAATAGTTACCTGAAGAAATAGTCAGAATCTGGGTTATATCTTACACAGAAATCAGAATATATTATGATGATGGTTCCTTCACTCTACTTGGTAGCAACTAAATGGACACACTTTCAACCGCAGAGTTTAAAAGAATGATAAGTTTGATGAAGGATAAGGATACTATTACAAGGGCTTAGAAGGCTATACTATGTGTATGGGTGAAAGAAAGAGATGAAAGAAATGCAAGAGCTAAGGCTGAGAAGGAAGAAAAGGATAGAAAGTATACTGAAGAACTTGCAAGAATGGAACAAAGATCAAATGAGCTAAAGGCTAAGGGGATGTGCAGACTTTCTAAAGATTGACACTTTTTTAATATAAAGGTTGGCATATTTTTAAAATTTAGAGCTGAGTATCTGAATGGTTATTCATTAAATGAGTGGCTCAATCTTATAGAAGCTTTAAGAGGTACTGAAATCATAGAAGAGCTTCAAGTGCTAGTAAATCTTAAGGATCTTATTGGAAAGGAACCAGGCTTTGAGGACTTCATGTAATGGATGTGCCTATCTAACTCTTTTAATTATTCAATGTATAGAATCTGTACTTCTGTCAATTTTTATGTAATGTTCTATTGTTCATTGTAACTTGGGGTTAGTCTTATTACCAGGCATGAATTTATGATAAACAAACTTCTCACAAATTGGGTGAGATTGTTGTACAAGACATGCCTGTACTATAACAAGACTATGTCAAATTGACAGCCCTAAGTAAGGTGTATGATAATCTAAGTTTGCATTTTGTATTGTATTACTTGAGCCTGTAAAAGTGTCAATAGATTAGGCTGGAGTATTTTTCAATAAATAGTCTCAAGCCTAAGAATAATATCCGGAAGAAGATCAAGAAGATCATGCCTCAGAGAAATTGTGAAGAAGCTTGGAGTTGAATATATTTGTTTTGGGAAAAATATTCTAAGTCAAGATATCTCTAAGCCATATATCAAGTCATATAGAGAAGTCATTCGAGAACTCCAGAATGACTTATCGAGAATTCAAGAATAACTTATTGAGAAGTCTCATAGATATCGACAAGCCAAATGAAGATATGAAGATTGGAGATATCGACAAGTCATTTCGGCATTCGAGAACTCAGAGATATCGACAAGCCAAAATGAAGATATGAAGTTTGGAGATATCGACAAGTCAATTTTTTCATCAGAGATCTCAGAGATATCGACAAGTCAAAATGCCTATAGAGATCTCAGAGATATCGACAAGTCAATTCTACATGCAGAGATTTAGAGACCTCGACAAGTCCAGTTCACATTCGAGAACTCAGAGTCCTCGACAAGTCAAAACACTTATAGAGAACTAAGATATCTTGATAAGCCATTATACTTATCGATATGTTAGTTCTCTATAGTTCAAACTGGAGATCTTGGTATAAACCTCAAGTACAGAATGTTGACCAGTTAAAGATTCAAGATTGTCAATCAATAAACAACTCAATCACTGATTTGAAAAGTCTACAAAAGCAGCTTGAAGAGTACAAGATTAAAGGCCAAGATTAACTGACAAAGGAAAGTCATAGACATGCACGATTTGCAAAGATACACTAAGCCAAAAAGTGGAAAGCCTTAGAGATTACTTTTAGTATGGTCTAGTACAATCTATTGTATGTTGTGTAAACTAGTGTTTACTAATATATAAAGTAAATACTAGTCCTTTACATTTAATTATAACAAATAGATCTAGATTTTCTTATAACTCTCTGAAGAAAGAAGTTGAGTTTTTATGAACAAAGAACCCAGAAATTTGTAGCAAGACATACTTGATTTTAATATAAAATTAAATGAGTTTTGAAGATACTGTGTTTTATGTGCATGTTTATTAATTCTGTGTAAACACTATATCTCTACAAGTTAAACTACTTTGCTCACCTTATCCAAAATAGTTTAAAAAGCTTAGATGGTGAATGTGAGGGTGGGAAGCCAAGGGGAGCCCTTGATGCAAGAAAAGAGAGATAATGAGAGAAAAGCAGGTACAACAGGAGAATGGGAAGAGCCCATTGTTAATGAGTTAAGGGATGTCAATGATGCAGTAAAGAAATAGGTATTTCTGCAAGAATATCAGGATGTTTTAGATTCTGTATCCTTTGATGCCGAGGCATTTACTCATCCTGTTCCAGCATATCAAATTTTAGATGGACAGGGCAATGAGGCTGCTGAGAGGACTTTAAACTTGATGTACACAACAACTTCTATGCTACGAGCCAAGGATGCAATCAATTCTCTTCCACCTACAACTGGTGATGATCTTGAGTTAGATTCTAGTGGTTCTCTTGGATATGCTTCTAATGAGGAAGATGATGGCATGAACATAGGGGGAGATGCAAGACCTAGCTCAACCACAAGCACTCCAGCCTGGATATTTAGCAAGGACTACACTAATCATCATTTTAAATCTACTCTATTCAAGCATATCCATCAAACTCACACAACTCTTTAAGCCACCACATATACCAATGCCAAGTGTCTTCTCCAAGCCATCTAAAATATCTACAACTGCACAAGATTCAATCTCTCAAACAGGGTCAAGTTGTGAATGACATCAAGACCAACATTGAACAAGTCAAGAAGGATATCAATGACAAAATAGAGTATAAACTTCCTTAATCAACAATGAAAGACATCCATCAGAAACTCAGGAAGGACTATGACTTGAGTAGAAAAATTGATTCTTTGGACTCTAGGCTGACATCAGTAGAGAATTCTATTACAAAGGTACTTGTCAACCAAGTCCATCAGACACTCCTTCTAATTCAGAAACTGGTGGCTGCTCAAACTCCAACCCCTGCATTACTTGATGATAACAAAAAGGGGGAGAAAGATGCAATTGTTCAAGCTAGTGAGGGGGAGAAGTATGTTCACATTCAAGTCAGCAAAGTAATTGTTCTAGCCATTACTTTCATAAAGCCACCAATACTAGACAACATTGACTTGATCAATATTGCAGCAGTTGAACTCAAGCTGAAGGAACAAATGAAGAAAATTGATGAGAAAATTGAGAAGGTTTTTGGTCCAGTTGAAAATCAAGACAAATCTGTGAAGCACTTCACATAACTGAGACAACTTCCAATAAGTGAAATGAGCTTGAGGAATATGGAGAAAGGTCAAACCTCAGCTAGAATACATCAAATGGCCACTGTGATTTTGAAGCCTAAGAATCATTCATCAAAACATTTTGGCAAGAATCTTTTGGACCTAGTCTATGCAACTCCTCAACCTTATGAGAAGAAGCTGCTTGGTCACTCCATTGCTATTCATAAAGATCCAAGAAACTCAGTCTTAAAGAAGAGAATAGCTAAAATCTATAGGCATGGGAAATTTATTTGTGTGATGGCTGGACATCCTCAATTTGGAGAAGCCAAGAAAGAAGAAAAGTTGAGGATCAAGCATCAGAAAAGGCAGGCTGCTTTAGAAGCTAAGAAACAAGCTGAAAAGCTTGCAATGAAATCAGAAAGTGAGAAGCCTGCCATCTTAAATAAAACTGAAACGCTAGAGGAACCAAAGCAGAAATCTATAAAAGAGTGAGGAAGAAAAGAAGCCAAAAGGAAGCTGTTATTTGAAGAAGAATAGGAAGAACCAAAGCCAACCCAATCTACTACTGCAAATCAACTAACCTTGCCCATAATGGAGCAAGCTAAAATCAAGGTCAATCATGGGGTGAATTTTGATGGTGAACCAATCATTCATAGGATGAACCAATAGACTGGGAAAGCCTACCCATTCCTGAGCTGAATATTCCAATCCCAACCGCTTCAAGAAGAATCAAGAATAAACTAAACAAGCTAGTCAAGTCAGTTCCATTCCAATCCAAAACCTTATCCAAACCCAAACCTATAGTCAATAAAGGATATCAACTCTTTATTTATAAAATTAAGGAGTTTTCAGACATCGATCTTTACTTGAATGAGCTGGATGAAGTGAGAGCTATTGATGCCCACAATAGACTCCTAGAAAAACTAGTATTCAGATACAAGGGTAGAAAAGAATTCACTTGGCCTCTTCATAGTATTCTCAATGAAGGCTACACTGTCTTAGTTAAGGTATTCTTTACAATCAAGAAGAATTTTGGATTCACCAAGGTGGCCAAAGTAGAGATACTCAACAAAATTCAACAAATTCAAAGAAACCGGAGAGAACCAGGTGCACTACCAAGAATTTTATCTATTCCTTACACTGGAAGTAGAGTGCACTTGAAGCCTTATTGGTTGATGAAGTTCAAGGATGAAAAGAATATCATAAGATTTTTCAGACTAAAAGATCAACTAAAGATATCAAGCAAAGAATCTCTCAAGGAAATACAAGAGAAGCTCGATCTAGCTAATGAAGATGAAACTGAGTTCTATAGACAGCTCCAACTCCTAATGGAAGAGAAAAATGAGAATCTTAGAAAGAGGACTAGACATTCTAGGAAATAGAATTAATTTGTTTAGTCTAGAGGAGCACTTTGAACAAGACTTGTGAGACTTTTTGAACTTTCTTTTGTCAATTCTCAATAAAATTTTGCAGCACTTATCATTTTTATCTGCTATTGAATGATATTTTTGTATAGGGTGTTTTGTTATCATCAAATCCCTCTAAATTTATGCCTACAATTCTAGTAGACATAAATTGGGGGAGATTGTTAGGAATATGTTGTAGGTTTGATGATAATTTACCAAAACACCTTAGTAGATTTAATTAAGTGAATTTGTAGCTTTCAACGGATAAACTTCTCTATCATCCGTTGAAAGAGTAGCTTATGTTTTAAATAAGTTTTCATAGAACATTTCTTTATACTGTAATGTCTTAGAGAATTAGAAGTTGTAGGATATTCTAAGTCATGTTGACTACAAGAATGATATACAGAAAAAGGTTGGCTAATTATATATATTAGATGCCTTGTAATTTTGTATAAGTGAAATTGAGTCAACTGCTATGGAAATACTTTCAACGGATGTTTCTACAAGGCTTCGACGGATGACCCAAGTCACATTCGATGGATGATCTAAATAGAGTATCGACGGATGATTCAACAGAGTTTCGATGGATGACAAATTCAAATAGGAGTTGATAGTGACTTGACAGTGAGATGGGTGAATTGTATACAAAAGGAATTTGGCAGCCTGTAATCAGGATTATGAAGATCAAGAAGCATTTCCATTTACATGCTAACTTGAAGTAATACAAAGATGCTGGATGGAGAAATGAAGAAGCATGTGATTAGACTTAGACAGTTTTGTTTATTAATTTGTCTCTTTCATATGTAACTTGATAATATATAAACCAAGAGTAGAAAGTAGAAAATATCGATTGAAAGAACTGAGAAATAGATAAGGCACAATCTGTTAAGAATTTCTGAGTTCTCTCTTTGTAAATTCACTTATAAACAGTTGTGTGCTTTTTGCATCACAGAGATATACTACATTTATATATATCTCTAATGGAAATAACAATCCACTAGAAAGTTTTTAAACATCTTTATTTATCTACTTTGTGTTTGAATACTTGAATATTTCTTACCCGCACTTAGAATATTCATACATAACTATATTTATATTTGCAAGAAGTTTTAAAGATTCAAAAAGAAACCAAGAATTACATTCAACTCCCCTTCTGAAATTCTACTTGTTAGATTGTTTGGGAATAACAGAAACAGATCTAGAAAATATTTTGGATTCTCTCTTAAGATTTGTAGTTGAGTTCTTATTTCTAAGAACACAGATTTGTAGAAAAACAAATTTGATTAATACAGTCAAGTGAGTTTTTGATAATTTGTTTGTGTGCATGTTGTTAAACATTTTATCACTATAAGTTCATATCTGCTTTATTCAATTATAAACCAAATACTTTCAAATTTAATTCAAATCCAAGAAAACACATTCACCCCCCTGTGTTATATTTCATTGCACTCAATATATAAAAAGTGGTGTTAGAGCTAAATCTGAAAGAGAACATATAAAAATCTTAGAAGAATGAGTGCACAGAAAATAAGCAGTATCAAGATACCTATCTTTGACAATATAAACTACACCTTATGGAAAAAGAAAATGATGATATTTATAAGGATGGAAAATTCAATGTACATTGAGATTCTCAGGCATGGACCCTTTATTCCTATGGAAAGGGTTTTTTAAGCAACAGATGAAGACATGGTCATACCTGCACACTTTGTACCTAAAGTTCCCTCTACCTACACAGAACCTGAGAAAGAGAAGGTTGTACTGGACAGTGGCTTACAACTCATACTAATTGAGTCTCTTGATAATGTAATGTACAATAACATCATCAATTGTGAGTCAGCTAAAAAAATCTGGGAAAAGATAGAGATCTTGTGTGAAGGAACAGAAGATGTTAGATCTAATCAAAGAAGGGATCTTGGTTTCACAATATGAGGGTTTTATGGCTCAACCAAAGGAAGGCATAACTGAGGTTTTTGAACGGTTCAATAAACTGATAAATGATTTGAAGCTTCATGACAAGTATTATGAAGCTAAAGAGGTTAACCTAAAATTTTTGCTCACTCTTTCTGATCACATGGAATTAAAGATATCTGAAATAAGAGAGGGAAGAGATTTAGGAAGAATAACTTTGGAGGTCTTATATAGTATTCTCAAGACCTACGAGCTGGAGCTGTTACATAGGAAGTTATTGAAAGCTAGTCAAGGGCATGTTGTGAATGTGTCAAGTGCCTTGGTAGCAAATGTCAACAAAATGTCTGAAGATGAACTTGAACCCCAGACTCAAGTTGTTCAAGCTGTTGAGCTGAAAATAAGGAGCCACAAAAACAAGTCATTTTAGAGGTGGAAGAGGATGAATTTTACACTCTTGATGAAATGGATCAGTCAATCGCTTATCTTGCAATAAAATTTTCAAACATCAGAGTGAAAAAGCCTAAGTACCGAAAGAGTAAGGGCCAAACATCCAACAATAATTGGAAAGAAAAACTCAGTTTAATGCAACTGGAAAATGTGGCTACAAGTCAGGATCTATAGACAGATCAAATATAAGGTTCTATAACTGTGATGAACTTGGTCACTTTTCCATAGAGTGAAAAAATCCAAAGAAGGTGAAGAAAGAAAAGGCTTATTTGGAACTAGAATCAAAGTTTAAAACACTCTTGAGAAAGCAACAGGGAAAAGCTTATATTATAGAAGGAAAAAGTTGGGATGATACAGATGATGAGGATGAATGTGAAGAATATGGAAATTATGCTCTTATGACTTTGGAGCAAGTATAATCATCTGCATCTAAATCAGAGGTACCTATCCTAACTAAATTGATTTAAATGCCACTTAATATAAAGAAACTGTAGAGAAAATGAGGTTAGAAATGTTTCACATTCATACAAGCATGATGGTAGCTACTGAGGAAGTAAGTAGGCTGTCAAAAATTAATGAAAAACTTGAGATTGAGAAACAGAAGCTAAAGCTGCAGCTTGTTGGTCTTGAAACAGTTAAGCAAGAAAATGAGTACCTTAAAAAACAAGCTTAAATGTGCTGGAGAAGTAGAAGCAGTGTTGATAGAAAAAATTGGGAAAAATGATTTGAAGCTCAAATCATTCAAGAATGCATCTCACTTGGTTGTTCAGTATAATGAGAAAAATAAACCATGTGCTAACATAACTATTGGTTTGGACTATGAGGCCATAAATGTAATAACCCCAAAATTTTGAACTTTCTGTAACCCTTATGAATAGTGTTTTAGCTGAATGAGAAAACTTTTCATGCCACACTATGTAGGGGTTCTGTTATGGATATTCTGAGATTTTATTAGTACTCTATATATATAAGTGTATGTAAAGATCGTCAGAATCCAATTCCGAACACTTTGGTTTTTCCCGGAAATCCACTAGATACGGAAAGAATTGAGTAAAAGGTAACAGGATAAAAAGGATTTAAATTAAAGGATTATAAGAGAGGATCATAAAAGGAATATAATATATTGAGAAAGGTTAAGGGAACCTAAGTAATAAGATCCCGGGTATGATCCCTCAAACGATAAACGAAAACGAAAGTTAAGCGAACCGTATAACAGATCAGCGGTCATTAGGCAAACAATTAGGAAGTTAATCAAAGGGATAAGAGAGGATAATGTCATCCAATCTAATAGAAAGAGGACAAAGGAGGGGTGATGACATCACAAAGTGATGCAAGCATGACATAAGAGGGAAGGAAATGTGGTGGAATATTAACCACACAAAATCAAGGGTAAATGGGTAATTGACCTAAACCAAAACAAAACTAATTCAACCAACCAAGAAAATATTGATTTTCATCAAAACAAAAACACAAAATTCTCCTTCATCCTCCCTTTGCTCTCGGCTTTTGCCATTTTCAAAGAAAACAATTTTCAAAATTCAAGTTCAAGGCTTCCTAAATTGATCCAAGCATCCCTAAGTCATCTGAAGGCTTCTTAAGGCTTCCTAGCTACTCACACCACTTCAAGGAAGGTTACCAGACTCGTCTCGAGCCTTTTATCACCCCCAGTCGCTCAGGCAAGTTTTCTATCCGTTATACTGTTGTTGTGATGTATACATATGTATATGCATTATCTTGTGATAAATGCATGATTATTATTAGCAAAGTCTTGCGATATATTGGAGCATGTGTTATGATATTTATATGCATGCATGTTTTGTATCCTTGATTTATATATCTGTTGGTTCAAACGCTTATAGTTGCATAATACCTATGCTAGAGAATAACGGTAATTTGCGTATACCCTTAGTATAGGGACCAAAGGTGAAAACATTTTCTAAAACCGGGAGTCGAGGATCCCGAGTATATTTTGTATATATATATATATTTATATATATATGGTTATAATTTCAAAACTATTAATCGAATAAGGGTTATTCGATAACTTTATATTATTTATTGAATATTATTTCGAATATTCATCCGAGGACTTATGACCCCTTTAATATTATTAATTGAATATTATTTGAATATTCATTTGAGGATGTATGACTCCTTTATTTTATTTAATGAATATTATTTATAATATTCATTCGAGATATTATGACTCCGCTTATTACTTAATAATATTTTTTATTTTATTAAAGAATAATGTGTCGAAAATCAAACTTACTTTTTATTCAAATAAGATATTACTTTTGTATAAGTATATCTTTGATTATTTAATTTTCATTCAAGTAAGAGTTTTAAAACTTCTACTTCAATTATTTTTATAAAGATTATTCTTTATGGAAATATTATTTAAATAATAATATTCAGTTATTTCTTTTATATTGAGACTGATTTACTTCATTAAATCAGCATCATTCCAAACACTCTTTAAAGTGTTTTCAAGTCTTTAAAATGATTTTCAAAAGTTAGAGCGGATCCCAAAACTCATTTTAATATTTAAGATCTTCCTTTTAAAAAGGGGATTTAAATACTCGCTCAAAACCAGAGGGATCCGGCTCAGTGGTGTGTTTTATATTCGCAACAAGGTTGTTGTCTTGATAAAAGAGTTTTTGATTACTTACCCAATATTCGGGAAGTAAAATTCTTGGAACAAGTTAATCCATTAACAGGCATCGCATGGGAAATATCGGTGAGTTTTCCTTTCCAACTAGATACGACTTCTTGGTGGAGCCGTATCAACAAGTTTCTACTTGGGGAAAGTGGGTACGAGCTTTACGTTTCAGAGTCATGGATTTCATCTGAACTAGGAGTGGCGTAAGTGGCCAAGTAGCGCCGGCCCAGCCTTATTATTATATTGGCCCAAATGGCCTGGAAGTTCCGCTAAGGCGGTCCATTCCTTAGGAGTTCAGTGTTCGGTTGATAAGTAAATCCGACAGGTTCTCCTCTACATGTAGAAAATGGTGGGGTTGTACTACTACGACTGATCATCGTAAGTGGTCTTCCTGGCGCGGCAAACTCCCGTAATGAGTTCATCATCCAATTGGATATTTCTGCAACACTACCCAGAGCACTTCGATAGAAAGGCTACGGTTGGGCGATTGTTGACTGTTGGCAGGGTCAAGTTTTCAAAATGATGTTGCATCAAATGAAGTATCTCATAACTTCATTTTATTTTGATGATATTTTAAAGATTGAATCTATTCAAGTATTATCTTGTAGTCTCATCTATGTGATGAACTGTTGAACTTATTATAACTTGAACGGTGGTAGTTCAAGTAGTATTTGGAAAAGATATATGTATATTGGAGTATCTTGTAACTTCATCTTTTAAAAAACTTATATCTAGTAAATGATTATCTTATGCATGTCAAAAATTTTCAGAAAAACGTTGAGTCAAGGTTAGATATATGAGATCACCTTGCAATAATAGTTTTATACAGTTATAAACTGGAACTGTGTGTATATTATGTATGGAAGAGGACTTCCAAGATTTTGAAAAGTATATATGTATATATACTGAATATTTTGTGATTTCATCGTATTAAGATATCAAACTTGGTTCATTTCTTTTGACCAAGACTTTCATGAGTACTATGAGAAGGCTCATATATTGTTAATCATTATACATATTATTTTGGTGGGCTTGCTGCTCACCCTTGATTTCTTCTTTCATCACACAACAACAGATAGAAAAGATGAACATGACCAAGCTCCCGATTCGCAAGCGATTAGGAAACGTTCAGCAGTTTCCTATAGGCGTTGATGTCGCTGTAGCTGAGGTAGGAACTACCAATAGGCTAGGCTTTCAACTTATGATGTACCAGACTTATGTATAATTATGAATTGTAATAATGGCAAAGAAATGTAAATTTATTCAGAAACCTTTTTAAGATGTATTGACATATAATTGTGGAATAAAACAACTTGTGATTATTTTTGGATATTCATCTCTGAGACTATAACTTGTGGTGTGTGTGTTTATTGTGGGGTCACAGTACAGAGTAGTTGATTATGTATTAAGATTGGGTGTTATTAAGGGAAATGGAACTCGTGACAACCCGGATCCCCGACCCCGGATTTGGGGGTGTTACAGAAATGGTATCAGAGCTAAGCGTTATAAACCTCAGAGATGATGTGACGTTAAGATAATAAGTTCACTAAGATAATAAGAACTCTTGCCAAGTTCATAGTCGGGCTACCTAACGTAGTACTGACAGTTAAAACCCTTACGGGAACCCTTATAAATATTGTGATAGTAACATAGTTCGTTCTCGTATAGGGCAGCGGGGCAGCGAACCCTGAGGTTCAGGAGCATCAGCATGAGGATATTTTATTACAAGTTGGAGATCAAATTGTGAATCCGATAGAGTACCCTAATGAGGGACCGGATGAGGTTCATATTGAAAATGTTGTGGCTGATGAGGATCTCATGGAGGATCCTAATGAGAATGAAGAGGGGACCGCTGAGGAATTGATGACCGTAGTCAGGGCGACTACCAGAGCAAGAATGGCCGCGAGGGTGGCACTAGAGGATGAAGAGTTACCAAGGGCATAAAGGTTAATGAGGGCAGAAGGAGTGGGGCCTTCTAGGACACCAATTATACCAGTATCAGACCCTCTTCCAGAGGTTCCTGTAGACATCCATGAAGTTCCACCAATTCCTGTTCCATCCCCGGTACAGAGCCCAGCACCTACTGAGGAAATGCCACCTTTATCTCCTGCACCATTGTCACCTGATACCGTGATTGGTTATCCATTTGGATCTCCTGGGTCTGCACCACCTGCACCCCATGGACTGCTAGATGCTACCACTCAGGCTTCTCTTATCGCCAATTATCATATGACTTTGGGTGGCCTGTCCGAGGCCCGTAATGTTAGGAGTGATCTGTTGGATCGACTTACTGCACCAAGGATTGAGGGCGGGGTACTTCCGGCGGGATTAGCTCATAGCATGGAAAGGATTGAGGCTACCACCCATGTTACAGCTAGAGGCCATCTTGAGGGTCAGATTGATCCAGCTCTACTTGCAACTATCTTAGACCTCATCACCTCTGTGATGGAGCAGGTTAGGGATGTCGTGCGTGCTCGCATTTCTTGATCCATGGTAGTGTGCAGAGCCAGAGCAATCAGACAAGGGTTTCATGTAGCACCGCTTTTGGAGGATTAGCCTAGGTTATGAATGATTAATTTTAATGACTAGATGATTATCTATGGTAGTACTTTTGGGTTATAAGCGATCAGATCAAATGATGTAATTCTCTTTAATATGTTCAGTTGTTGTACCCTCGAACAAATGGTTATGTATATATTCGTTAAATTAAGTTCAGATGAGTTGTTGTGATAAGATCACATTGTTAATTGCTCTATTAACACTTAAGAGAGTGTCATGAAGTTTATCGAACTTAAGAGTTCATAATTTGCAATCGTGCAAGGACTAAACGAGGGAAAGACTTAAGCAAAGTAAGTAAGACAAATATCCAGAGATTCTCAAAATTTTTCCAAGTAATATGCCCCCACAAGGAATAAGATTAGGGTCAAACCTTGAATGTGATAATCAGGGAGGTCGCAATTAAGATATAAGGAACCCAGAATGTAATAAAGTGAAAAATGAGGATTTCAAATTAAAGGATGACCCCAATTATGGGGAGTAGGAAGAAATATTTAGACTAAGAAAACAGAAGTCGAGCGAGGTAAGAGGACCCGAGACGGTACTCCTATATGGAAATTCATGGACCTGTCTAAACAGAACTTATACTTTATTTCCCAACCACCACCTTGAGGGAAACTGTAATAACCCCAATTTTTGAGAAATTTTGAAACCCTTATGAATAGTGTTTTTGCTGAACGAGAAAACTTTTCATGCCACGCTATATAGGGGTTCTGTTATTGATCTTATGGGATATTATTAGTACTCTATGAAGTATATAAGTGTATGTAAAGATCGTCAGAATCCAATTCCGAACACTTTGGTTTTTCCCGGAAATCCACAAGATACGGAGAGAATTGAGTATAAGGTAACAGGATAAAAAGGATTTAAATTAAAGGATTATAATAGAGGATCATAAAAAGGAATATAATGTATTGAGAAAGGAAGGGAACCTAAGTAATAAGATCCCGGGTATGATCCTTCAAACGATAAACGAGAACGAAAGTTAAGCGAACCGTATAACAGATCAGCGGTCATTAGGCAAACGATTAGGAAGATAATCAAAGGGATTAGTGGGAATGATGTCATCCAACCAATAGAAAGAGGACAAGGAAGGGAGGATGACATCATGAGGATGACATAAGAATGACATGGGAAGGAAGGAGGTGTGGTTGAATGAGAACCACACAAATCCAAGGGCAAGAAGGTAATTGACTAAAGCAAGCACAAAAACCAATCAACCAAGCCAAGTAAAATCATTTTCATCAAAAATCAAAAGCAACCAAGGCTTTGTTCTTCATTGCTCACGGCTTTTCACTATTCAAAAGGCAAGAGAAATTCAAAATCCAAGATCCAAGCTTCCTAAATTGGTAAGATAATTCCCTAATCATCTTCATGCTTAGTTAGGACTATATCATGAGTTTAAGCCATTAATTCATTCTCAATCTTCTTCATTTAATCAAAGAAGAAGACTATGAATAGTGTTTTCAAGTTTTTTTAACTTGAAGTTTTCTTGTTTTCTTGAAGATCCAAGCATTCTTAAGACTTCTCAAAGCTTCTTAAGGCTTCCTAGCTCCTCCCACCTCTCCAAGGAAGGTATAAACTACAAACCCTAGCTTTAGTTTTGAGTAATTAGGATTGAATGTGTTTGATATAGCATATGTGAAGCATGATGCTTGATTGGTTGAAGTTTGGTTGAGTTTGTAGAGATTAGTTGGTTTTGTTGCATTGTTGGAGTTGTAAATCTTGGTAATTAGTTAAAGAACCTAAGTAAAGCTTTTAGTTCATGTGAGGAATAATTATAAATGGTTAATGTGGATTTGTTGGGGCTGTTATGATGTGGTTTGGAGGGATATTGGTTGTATGATTGATTTGGGGTTGATTTGTGGTTGGTATTGAATGGTTTAAAATTTGGGAAATCGCGTAAACATAGCCGTCATAACGTCCGATTTTCTTTGGACTGTTTTTGTGCATAGCATTAGGACCCGAGAACCCCCTGCTAGATTATGACCACTGCCATGTTTAGATAGCTCATGTTACGAGCTTCGTTTTGATATGTAGTTCGTTCGATTCCGATGAACGGTTTAGGAGAAACGGCCGTTTTAAGTAACGATGTTTCGCGAACGAAACTTTTTCCCTCGCCTTACTTTAAAACATAGGTTAAAGACCAAAAAGGGTTAATTAATGTATGAAACATTTATGGTAAGTGTGTTAGGCAGTTGGTAAGACACTCGCGAAGGAATCGCTTTAAAACTCGTAAAGGTTAAATTATTAAAAATGGTGGAGCCGAGGGTACCCGAGTGACTTAAGCAAATCAGTGAGCGCAAAACAAGCGTTAGAGTCTAAGTTAGTTAAAGTATAGATTTACAAGTGATTTTGGTTTAATTCCAACTTACTTGTTGTTTATAGGTTATCAGACTCGTCCCGAGCCTTTCTCACCCCCAAGTCGCTCAGGCAAGTATTCTATCCGTTATACTGTTGTTGTGATGAATATATGTATTTGCCTTATCTTGCGATAGATGCATGTTGGATAATTAGCAAATGATGCGATATATTGTAGCATGTGATATGGTATATATGCATGCCTGTTTCATATTCTTGGAATATATATCTGTTGGTTCAGTTGATAATACCTATGCTAGAGGATAGCGGTAACTTGCATATACCCTTAGTATAGGGACCCAAAGGTGAAAATATTTTCTAAAACCGGGAGTCGAGGATCCCGAGTAGATTTTGTATATATGGATATGGATATATATATATATATATGTATATATTTATATATATATATATGGTCATAGTTTTCAAAACTATTAATCGAATAAGGTTTATTCGATAGCTTTAACTTTATTTTATTATTGAATATTATTTTGAATATTCATTCGAGGGCGTATGACTCCTTTTATTTATTTATCTGAATATTATTTGAATATTCATTCGAGGGCTTATGACTCTTTATGTTATTATTGAATATTATTTGAATATTCATTCGAAGGCTTATGACTCAGTTTATATTATTTAATGAATATTATTTGAATATTCATTTGAGGATCTATGACTCCGATTATTTGCTGAAATATATTCTTTATTTTATTAAAGAATAAGGTGTTAATAATCAAACTTATTTTCGATTATTCAACTAAAGATAATACTTTCATATAAGTATATCTTTGATTATTTAATACTCGTTTCAAGTATAAGTTTTAATACTTCTACTTCAATTATTTTTATAAAGATAATTCTTTATGGGAATATTATTTAAATAATAATATTCAGACATTTTCTAAATATACTGGGGACTGATTTACTTCATCAAATCAATTTTACTCCAAACACTCTTTAAAGTGTTTTCGAGTCTTTAAAATGATTTTCAAAAGTTAGAGCGGATCCCAAAACTATTTTTATATTTAAGATCTTCCTTTTAAAAAGGGGATTTAAATACTCGCTCAAAACATGGGGGATCCGGCTCGGTGGTGTGTTTTATATTCGCAACAAGGTTGCTGTCTTGGTAAAAGAGTTTTGATTACTTACCCAATATTCGGGAAGTAAAATTCTTGGAACAAGTTAATCCATTAACAGGCATCGCCTGGGAAATATCGGTGAGTTTTCCTTTCCAACTAGATACGACTTCTTGGTGGAGCCGTATCAACAAGTTTCTACTTGGGGAAAGGGGGAAACGAGCTTTACGTTTCAGAGTCATGGATTTCATCTGAACTAGGAGTGGCGTAAGTGGTCGAGTAGCGCCGGCCCAGCCTTATTATATTGGCCCAAATGGCCTGGAAGTTCCGTTAAGGCGGTCCATTCCCTAGGAGTTCAGTGTTCGGTTGACATGTAAATCCGACAGGTTCTCCTCTACATGTAGAAAATGGCGGGGTTGTACTACTACGACTGATCATCGTAAGTGGTCTTCCTGGCGCGGTAAACTCCCGTAATGAGTTCATCATCGATTGAAAGGCTACTAATGGGTGGTTGCCGAAGCATTGACAGGGTCAAACATTTTTATTGGTGTATCCATTGAATGAAGTATCTCGTAACTTCATTTCTTTTCAAAATATTTCAAAGATCAAATATTTCCAAGTTTTACTTGTGGTCTCATCTATGGGATGACCCCGTGAATTTTATTATACTTTGAACAGTGGTAGTTCAAGTAGCTTTATAAATGATATAAGTATAGTGAAGTATTTGGTAACTTCATCCCTTGTTTTTACTTATATCTAGTAAGTAATTATCTTACTCATGATAAAAGATTCTAGTAAGTATCCATTTAGATACTTATATTATTGTTATCACTATATATTATCTTGCGAGCTGTAAGGCTCACTCTTGCTTTATTTCTTCATCACACAACAACAGTTAGGAAAGATGGCCAGACTCCAGCAGACCCATCGCAAGCGCGTGGGAAGCGTCCCTCGTCTTCCCGATGATGTTGTGGCTGCTATAGCTGCAGAGGTAGATCCATTGGTAGATCAGGCATTCTATTTTGAGAATCAAATTATGTATAATTATAACTTGTGGCAGATAATGGCAATTAACTGTAAATTTATCAAGTAATCATTTTGGGTTGTAATAACTTTTAAATTGTGGATTCAAAGACTTGTACTTATTTAAATTTCATCTCTGAGACTATAACGGGTTGTGGTGTGTGTTAGTGTGGGGTCACAGCATAAGGTTATTATTATTAATTAAGTGAAGTGATATTGTGGAGAGAAAGACTGTGACGACCCGGATCCCCGACCCTGGATCTGGGGGTGTTACAGAAATGGTATCAGAGCTAAGCGTTATAAACCTCAGAGATGATGGGACGTTAAGATAATAAATTCACAAAGATAATAAGAACTCTTGCCAAGTTCATAGTCGGGCTACCTAACGTAGTACTGACAGTTAAAACCCTTATGGGAACCCTTATAAATATCGTGATAGGAGCGTAGTTCGTTATCGTATATGGTAGCGGGACTCCGAACCCTGATGTTGAGGAGCAACATCGCGATGATATTTTATTACTAATTGGAGATCGGATTGTGGATCCGATAGAGTGTCCTAATGCAGGACCGGATGATGTTGATATTGAGGATTTAGCGGTTGAGGATGTTGTCCTAGAAGGGATAGTTGTTGAGGAGGATCCCATGGAGGATCCTAACAGGATTGGATAAAGGACCACTGATGAATTGATGACCATGGTTTGGTCGACTACCAGAGGTAGGATTGGCCGGTCACTACCGGAGGTTCGTTCAAGTTGTAAAGATAGTAGCCCCTTTAACGCGGCTTACTCGTAAGACTGAGAAGTTTGAATGGACAGAGAAATGCGAGAACAGCTTTCAAGAACTGAAGCAAAGATTGGTGATGGCCCCTATGCTGGCGTTGCCGGATGGAAAAGGAGATTTTGTGAAGTATAGTGACGCTTCGCACTAGGGCTTAGGGTGCGTGCTTATGCAGCACGGTAAGGTAATCGCGTACATGTCAAGACAATTAAGGTAATATGAAATTCGATATCCCCGCCCATGAGCTTAGGCTCGTGGCAATAGTTTTGCCCTAAAGGTTTGAGGCACTACTTGTATGGAGAGAAGTATGAGATTCACAAACCATAAGTACTCTAGTATATTTTCCCATAGAGAGAGCTCAACATATGCCCGAGGAGGCGGTTAGAGCTAATCAAGAATTATGATTGGGAGATTCTTTATCATTCGGGGAAAGCCAATGTGGTGGCTGATGCCCTTAGTAAGAAGGAGAGACTCAAGAGGTTAATGTCTTTGGGAAAGTTGATAAGAGATTTTGAAAAAAATGGAAATAGATATGAAGGTAACCGGAGCCGGTACCGAAAAGCTGTTTGAGATTGCAATACAGTCCGAATTATCGGAAAAGAGCATATTGTGCCAGAGAAAGGTGATGAATGAAGGCAGAGAGCCAACAAATAAATATGAGATTAATACCGAGAAAGAGGATAAGGGAATAATGAGGTATTCCTATAGAATTTGGGTTTCGAAAGTTCAAGAGCGTAAGGATGAGAACTTAGATGAGAGCCATAGTTTGAGGAATAAGATTTAGAGCAAACCCTGAACGTGATAGTCAGGGAGGTCGCCATCAAGATAGAAGGAACCCATGACATAATAGAGAGGAAAATGAGGATTTTAAATTAAAAGATGACCCCAATTATGGGGAGTAGGATGAAACATTTCATATTAAGGAAACAGAAAGTCGAGTAAGGAAAGGAGAACCGAGACGGTACTCCTATACGGCAATTCATGGACCTATCTAGACAGAACTTAGACTATTATCCTCAACCACCACCCTGAGGGGACAATGCGGCAGGAAATTCTTTCATGACCTTTAAATCGTTAAGCTCTCAGAGTTCCAAGGAACAGGTTGACCTAGTCGAGGCAAGAGCCTGGCTAAAGGAAATATAGGAATCATTTGAGATTCTAAATGATTGACGAATCACAAAAGACTGTTTTTATCACTCACCCTCCTAAGAGAGAGACCACCTGCTGGTGAAAGGCCAAGGAAGGCACGGAGCAAGAGATTATAATAAACTGATTTAAGTCCAGTCAATTGTTTTCGGGAAAGTAATTCCCAAAGATAAGGAGATAGTGTAAAGCTTTAGAGTCAGAACAAAGGCAGACGAGTATGATAAATTATGAATCTAAGTTGTAAAAGTTGTCAAGATTCGTTCTGAGGACACGAATCCAGAATGACGGGATGTTTGAAATCAATGCTTATGTTGTGTTAGTTCATGAAATAATGATAAGGGAGTTGGGTATGAGGAAACCCTAAAGACTCGTAGCAATAGAAATAGAAAAGTATGTAATCGTCAGGATGAGGGTGATTCACCATGAGTTAAAATAAATGGCTGAAGGTGTAAGAGATACATATATTTTATCCCCTGTAAGTTGGGAGGATTCGAAGAAACCTTGAGATAGTTCGAAGGATAAATAATGAGACGCGGATAGACTGAGGAGACAAGAAAGTAAGAAATTAAGAAAATTGGATGAAGGAAGTGACCTTCAAGAATGGGAAATGTAAGACCGGTGGCTTGATACCCAGAAAGGGAGACGCCAGGTATGAAATATATCCCAACATTGAGATGACTGTTGAGATAAACAACAAAAGTAAATAAGGAATTATTAAGAAGAGGTTCACGTTGAACACGACCAATATCTTCCAGAACATCCATGTTATCGTTACCAGATTAGGCAAGAAAAGCGGATAACCGTTGTTATCTTTTGGAGGCCATTTTGATTAACCTCATTTTGTATACAGATGTTATTGTGAAATTAGGAATATACTATCGAGGTGGGAATGATTGAATAAGATACCCTTATCAGGGATATATGACTTTATTTATCCATGGATGGATGCATGTACCTTTTCAAAGGTGGAATTAAGGATAGAACATCGGTAACTTAAAATGAATCCTAGGGGAATGCATAAAGGTTGGCATTTCACCCTTAATAGGGATAGTATGAAATTTGACAGTATGAATTGGAAAGGATTAAGGTAATAACAACCTTTAAAGAATCAGTGGAGAATTTTTTTTTTTCAAAAGTATATAGACAATGATTCTAGTATTAGTATATGGTATTTTGATATGCCCTGTATCTAGGGAATACAGGAGGAACGATTCAAGGATAACCTTAGAGGTTTTACAAGGAGAAAGGTAATATTCAAAATTCTCAAGAATAGAAATGTTGATAAAGGAAATATGACGTAATTATAATGTTGCCAAGTGGGGCACGTGTTAAACCACGAGAAAGTATGGATCGAACCAGTAAAGGTCGAAATTGTTCAGGGCAATTAGGACCTAAGATAAAAGATGTTCTAAGTATGATTGAGAGTCAGTCATGACAAGTGATTAGCCTCTAAAGACTGAGGCAATAACTTATGGAAAAATGGTGATTTTTTTTTTTACTCATCAGATTTTAAGGAAAGCATTTTCACATAAGCTGTGATTGAAATAAGGTAGAAATTTATTTGGAGGTGGTTAATGTGACATTGACTGTAAGGAAATTTACTATCAGGAAAGGCCAAAGAGGTGGCCGACACTTTAAAGGTAAGTGGATAATTATAGGCGCGTGTGCCAAAAGAATACAGTGATGATGGTTAAAAATGTGAAGGTTGAATTATGGTTTAGAAGATTGACATTCCTTCTGATGACTGTGCAATACCCAACCGTAATAGTAGTTGGTAAAGGTTTAATTCGTGTAATCGCCATGAACGGGCTATCTATCTTAGAAGGTCCTATCTTGAGAATAATCCAGGACCATGTTTCAAAAAGGACTAGATGAACCCTTGAGTTAATTCTTCTATTTAGGGCGTATGATTAAGAATGGTATTAACCTGCTATCGTTGCTTTGATTGAAACTCTTCTGCACTTTTATCTGCTTCATGTCATGTATGTATGTCAGGATCATGAGTGTTCTTCATGAATCAGGAATGGTGATTATGTTACCTCCTTAGAAGGATTTGATACGAGATGTATGGACTCCGTATGGTTAGCTATTAAGACTTCATGGAAAATAAATGACTACAGTGGGTCAGTGGTGGACCATAGTAAGGCAGCAATGATTCTGTGAGTAATGAGCTGATTACAACCATGAGAGTTGTATTGGAATGGATGTTGAGATTGAATACCACTAATCGGGTAGTGGTAGTGTATAAGTTATCATTGATAGACTAATTAAGTAGAGTATCTACCTATTGAATATTTATTCTTTCTTATCAATAGAGAGCCGTATTATTATACGAGGAAGGTTGCGATGCGAGCATAGAATCCTAGTAACGGTGATATATAGAATGAGATCCCAGATTCGATTTTCGATGTCGAGGGAGTTTCAAAGGTGATTGTGTATAAGCTCGAGGAAGAGCATGGGTCCATAGAATGATGGACGGGATAGAGAAAATATTTAGGCACGTGAAATGCGATGCTATAATACTTGATGTTGATATAAATACATATATGTTTTGTTCTCCTATGACAAACCTCTATAGTTCAGAGGTAGGTTCCAAGCCAGATATTTTGTGGCTGTATATTTTTTCATATATACAATTCTCTTCAATTCGTTCTTTTCTCTTCTTTTCATTTCATGTAAGCTGAGAAGAACAACCCTTCCAGAAGGGGAGGTATTGCCGAATGACTATCTATCTGTGTGATAGAAGCCGAGTAGGATACCAGCTATTGTTTAATTGCTTGTCAAGTACTAAAGGCTGGCCACCTTCTGTACTAACTATGCGATATAACAAGTGTTCATGATCATAGTGATCTCTCAACAAATTCCTTTACTTCTATATGATTAATCAAACTTTGGAAAATAGAAACAACTGAAAAAGGAGTAATAAAGTGGTGGTAGTATGCGGAATGGGAACACATTCGTGATACTAAGGTTGACGTGGTTATTAAAAGGTTATAGAACGCTAACAAGCAAAAGTATAACCCGTATAATATTAGGAACGGAAGGTAGTAGCGATTACGAACTGGAAAAGAATGGGTATTGAGAAGCAAAAGTTCTAATGATTGGAAGCTATGATGAGAGTCTGTGTAATAGACTTGAAAGAATTTGGAATGATCACTTAATTCGGATTGAGTTATCTTACGACAATAGATCATATGTCATTATCGAGATGTCGCCTTATGAGATCCTTGAGGGAAGACAATGTCGATCTCCCTTATGTTAGGATGAAGTTGTAGAGCGCAAGATGCTCGGACCCGCAGTAGTCCAAAGGACCAAGGATATGATAGATCTAATCAGAGGACGGCTGGTAGTAGCCCAAGATGGACATGATAAGTATGTTGATTTGACACGAAAGGATAAAGAGTACGAAATAGGGGACCTAGTAATGTTATAGGTATCCCTTGGAAAGGATTGATGAGATTCGGAAAGAAAGGAAAGCTAAGTCCACCAATTGTTGGACCCTTGGATATATTAAGAAGTTTGGGAAGTTAGCATATGAGCTAGCCCTACCCCCGAACCTGTAGCAAGTTCATAACGTGTTCCACGTATTAATGGTAAGGAAGTGTAATTCAGATGCCAGACAAATAGGGGCATATGAGCGCATAGACATGCAACCAGACGTAACCTATATGGAGCAACCAGGAAGGGTTATAGAGTGAAAAGGAACGAGTGCTTAGGAGAAGGGTTATCAAACTAGTAAGAGTTTGATGGTAGAACCACAATGTGGGAAAATTGACTTGAGAGTTAGAAAGTGCAATACTAAGAAAGTATCCCCATTTGTTTTCTATCTGATTCCGGGACGGAATCCTTTTAAGGAGGGGAGACTGTAATAACCCCAATTTTTGAGAAATTTTGAAACCCTTATGAATAGTGTTTTTGCTGAACGAGAAAACTTTTCATGCCACGCTATATAGGGGTTCTGTTATTGATCTTATGGGATATTATTAGTACTCTATGAAGTATATAAGTGTATGTAAAGATCGTCAGAATCCAATTCCGAACACTTTGGTTTTTCCCGGAAATCCACAAGATACGGAGAGAATTGAGTATAAGGTAACAGGATAAAAAGGATTTAAATTAAAGGATTATAATAGAGGATCATAAAAAGGAATATAATGTATTGAGAAAGGTAAGGGAACCTAAGTAATAAGATCCCGGGTATGATCCTTCAAACGATAAACGAGAACGAAAGTTAAGCGAACCGTATAACAGATCAGCGGTCATTAGGCAAACGATTAGGAAGATAATCAAAGGGATTAGTGGGAATGATGTCATCCAACCAATAGAAAGAGGACAAGGAAGGGAGGATGACATCATGAGGATGACATAAGAATGACATGGGAAGGAAGGAGGTGTGGTTGAATGAGAACCACACAAATCCAAGGGCAAGAAGGTAATTGACTAAAGCAAGCACAAAAACCAATCAACCAAGCCAAGTAAAATCATTTTCATCAAAAATCAAAAGCAACCAAGGCTTGTTCTTGCATTGCTCTACGGCTTTTTCACTATTCAATAGGCAAGAGAATTCAAAATCCAAGATCCAAGCTTCCTAAATTGGTGAAGATAATTCCCTAATCATCTTCATGCTAGTTAGGGACTATATCATGAGTTTAAGCCATTAATTCCTTCTCAATCTTCTTCATTTAATCAAAGAAGAAGACTATGAATAGTGTTTTCAAGTTTTTTAACTTGAAGTTTTCTTGTTTTCTTGAAGATCCAAGCATTCTAAGACTTCTCAAAGCTTCTTAAGGCTTCCTAGCTCATCCCACCACTTCCAAGGAAGGTATACATCTCCAAACCCTAGCTTTAGTTTTGAGTAATTAGGATTGAATGTGTTTGATATAGCATATGTGAAGCATGATGCTTGATTGTTGAAGTTTGGTTGAGTTTGTAGAGATTAGTTGGTTTTGTTGCATTGTTGGAGTTGTAAATCTTGGTAATTAGTTAAAGAACCTAAGTAAGCTTTTAGTTCATGTGAGGAATAAGTATAAATGGTTAATGTGGATTTGTTGGGGCTGTTATGATGTGGTTTGGAGGGATATTGGTTGTATGATTGATTTGGGGTTGATTTGTGGTTGGTATTGAATGGTTTAAATTTGGGAAATCGCGTAAACATAGCCGTCATAACGTCCGATTTTCTTTGGACTGTTTTTGTGCATAGCATTAGGACCCGAGAACCCCCTGCTAGATTATGACCACTGCCATGTTTAGATAGCTCATGTTACGAGCTTCGTTTTGATATGTAGTTCGTTCGATTCCGATGACGGTTTAGGAGAAACGGCCGTTTTAAGTAACGATGTTTCGCGAACGAAACTTTTTCCCTCGCCTTACTTTAAAACATAGGTTAAAGACCAAAAAGGGTTAATTAATGTATGAAACATTTATGGTAAGTGTGTTAGGCAGTTGGTAAGACACTCGCGAAGGAATCGCTTTAAAACTCGTAAAGGTTAAATTATTAAAAATGGTGGAGCCGAGGGTACCCGAGTGACTTAAGCAAATCAGTGAGCGCAAATCAAGCGTTAGAGTCTAAGTTAGTTAAAGTATAGATTTACAAGTGATTTTGGTTTAATTCCAACTTACTTGTTGTTTATAGGTTACCAGACTCGTCCCGAGCCTTTTATCACCCCAAGTCGCTCAGGCAAGTATTCTATCTGTTATACTGTTGTTGTGATGTATACATTTGTATATGCATGATCTTGCGATAGATGCATATTGGTTATTTAGCAAATTCTTGCGATATATTGTAGCATGTGATATGGTATATATGCATGCCTGTTTCATATTCTTGAAATATATATCTGTTGGTTCAGTTGATAATACCTATGCTAGAGGATAGCGGTAACTTGCATATACCCTTAGTATAGGGACCCAAAGGTGAAAATATTTTCTAAAACCGGGAGTCGAGGATCCCGAGTAGATTTTGTATATATGGATATGGATATATATATATATATGTATATATTTATATATATATATATGGTCATAGTTTTCAAACTATTAATCGAATAAGGTTTATTCGATAGCTTTAACTTTATTTATTATTGAATATTATTTTGAATATTCATTCGAGGGCGTATGACTCCTTTTATTTATTTATCTGAATATTATTTGAATATTCATTCGAGGGCTTATGACTCTTTATGTTATTATTGAATATTATTTGAATATTCATTCGAAGGCTTATGACTCAGTTTATATTATTTAATGAATATTATTTGAATATTCATTTGAGGATCTATGACTCCGATTATTTGCTGAAATATATTCTTTATTTTATTAAAGAATAAGGTGTTAATAATCAAACTTATTTTCGATTATTCAACTAAAGATAATACTTTCATATAAGTATATCTTTGATTATTTAATACTCGTTTCAAGTATAAGTTTTAATACTTCTACTTCAATTATTTTTATAAAGATAATTCTTTATGGGAATATTATTTAAATAATAATATTCAGACATTTTCTAAATATACTGGGGACTGATTTACTTCATCAAATCAGTTTTACTCCAAACACTCTTTAAAGTGTTTTCGAGTCTTTAAAATGATTTTCAAAAGTTAGAACGGATCCCAAAACTATTTTTATATTTAAGATCTTCCTTTTAAAAAGGGGATTTAAATACTCGCTCAAAACCTGGGGGATCCGGCTCGGTGGTGTGTTTTATATTCGCAACAAGGTTGCTGTCTTGGTAAAAGAGTTTTTGATTACTTACCCAATATTCGGGAAGTAAAATTCTTGGAACAAGTTAATCCATTAACAGGCATCGCCTGGGAAATATCGGTGAGTTTTCCTTTCCAACTAGATACGACTTCTTGGTGGAGCCGTATCAACAAGTTTCTACTTGGGGAAAGGGGGAAACGAGCTTTACGTTTCAGAGTCATGGATTTCATCTGAACTAGAAGTGGCGTAAGTGGTCGAGTAGCGCCGGCCCAGCCTTATTATATTGGCCCAAATGGCCTGGAAGTTCCGCTAAGGCGGTCCATTCCCTAGGAGTTCAGTGTTCGGTTGACAAGTAAATCCGACAGGTTCTCCTCTACATGTAGAAAATGGTGGGGTTGTACTACTACGACTGATCATCGTAAGTGGTCTTCCTGGCGCGGTAAACTCCCGTAATGAGTTCATCATCCATTTGGATAATTCTGCAACACTACCCGTAGCATTTCGATTGAAAGGCTACTAATGGGTGGTTGCCGAAGCATTGACAGGGTCAAACATTTTTATTGGTGTATCCATTGAATGAAGTATCTCGTAACTTCATTTCTTTTCAAAATATTTCAAAGATCAAATATTTTAAGTTTTACTTGTGGTCTCATCTATGGATGACCCCGTGAATTTTATTATACTTTGAACAGTGGTAGTTCAAGTAGCTTTATAAATGATATAAGTATAGTGAAGTATTTGGTAACTTCATCCCTTGTTTTTACTTATATCTAGTAAGTAATTATCTTACTCATGATAAAAGATTCTAGTAAGTATCCATTTAGATACTTATATTATTGTTATCACTATATATTATCTTGCGAGCTGTAAGGCTCACTCTTGCTTTATTTCTTCATCACACAACAACAGTTAGGAAAGATGGCCAGACTCCAGCAGACCCATCGCAAGCGCGTGGGAAGCGTCCCTCGTCTTCCCGATGATGTTGTGGCTGCTATAGCTGCAGAGGTAGATCCATTGGTAGATCAGGCATTCTATTTTGAGAATCAAATTATGTATAATTATAACTTGTGGCAGATAATGGCAATTAACTGTAAATTTATCAAGTAATCATTTTGGGTTGTAATAACTTTTAAATTGTGGATTCAAAGACTTGTACTTATTTAAATTTCATCTCTGAGACTATAACGGGTTGTGGTGTGTGTTAGTGTGGGGTCACAGCATAAGGTTATTATTATTAATTAAGTGAAGTGATATTGTGGAGAGAAAGACCGTGACGACCCGGATCCCCGACCCCGGATCTGGGGGTGTTACAGAAATGGTATCAGAGCTAAGCGTTATAAACCTCAGAGATGATGGGACGTTAAGATAATAAGTTCACAAAGATAATAAGAACTCTTGCCAAGTTCATAGTCGGGCTACCTAACGTAGTACTGACAGTTAAAACCCTTATGGGAACCCTTATAAATATCGTGATAGGAGCGTAGTTCGTTATCGTATATGGTAGCGGGACTCCGAACCCTGATGTTGAGGAGCAACATCGCGATGATATTTTATTACTAATTGGAGATCGGATTGTGGATCCGATAGAGTGTCCTAATGCAGGACCGGATGATGTTGATATTGAGGATTTAGCGGTTGAGGATGTTGTCCTAGAAGGGATAGTTGTTGAGGAGGATCCCATGGAGGATCCTGACAGGATTGGATAAAGGACCACTGATGAATTGATGACCATGGTTTGGTCGACTACCAGAGGTAGGATTGGCCGGTCACTACCGGAGGTTCGTTCAAGTTGTAAAGATAGTAGCCCCTTTAACGCGGCTTACTCGTAAGACTGAGAAGTTTGAATGGACAGAGAAATGCGAGAACAGCTTTCAAGAACTGAAGCAAAGATTGGTGATGGCCCCTATGCTGGCGTTGCCGGATGGAAAAGGAGATTTTGTGAAGTATAGTGACGCTTCGCACTAGGGCTTAGGGTGCGTGCTTATGCAGCACGGTAAGGTAATCGCGTACATGTCAAGACAATTAAGGTAATATGAAATTCGATATCCCCGCCCATGAGCTTAGGCTCGTGGCAATAGTTTTGCCCTAAAGGTTTGAGGCACTACTTGTATGGAGAGAAGTATGAGATTCACAAACCATAAGTACTCTAGTACATTTTCCCATAGAGAGAGCTCAACATATGCCCGAGGAGGCGGTTAGAGCTAATCAAGAATTATGATTGGGAGATTCTTTATCATTCGGGGAAAGCCAATGTGGTGGCTGATGCCCTTAGTAAGAAGGAGAGACTCAAGAGGTTAATGTCTTTGGGAAAGTTGATAAGAGATTTTGAAAAAAATGGAAATAGATATGAAGGTAACCGGAGCCGGTACCGAAAAGCTGTTTGAGATTGCAATACAGTCCGAATTATCGGAAAAGAGCATATTGTGCCAGAGAAAGGTGATGAATGAAGGCAGAGAGCCAACAAATAAATATGAGATTAATACCGAGAAAGAGGATAAGGGAATAATGAGGTATTCCTATAGAATTTGGGTTTCGAAAGTTCAAGAGCGTAAGGATGAGAACTTAGATGAGAGCCATAGTTTGAGGAATAAGATTTAGAGCAAACCCTGAACGTGATAGTCAGGGAGGTCGCCATCAAGATAGAAGGAACCCATGACATAATGGAGAGGAAAATGAGGATTTTAAATTAAAAGATGGCCCCAATTATGGGGAGTAGGATGAAACATTTCATACTAAGGAAACAGAAAGTCGAGTAAGGAAAGGAGAACCGAGACGGTACTCCTATACAGCAATTCATGGACCTATCTAGACAGAACTTAGACTATTATCCCCAACCACCACCCTGAGGGGACAATGCGGCAGGAAATTCTTTCATGACCTTTAAATCGTTAAGCTCTCAGAGTTCCAAGGAACAGGTTGACCTAGTCGAGGCAAGAGCCTGGCTAAAAGAAATATAGGAATCATTTGAGATTCTAAATGATTGACGAATCACAAAAGACTGTTTTTATCACTCACCCTCCTAAGAGAGAGACCACCTGCTGGTGAAAGGCCAAGGAAGGCACGGAGCAAGAGATTATAATAAACTGATTTAAGTCCAGTCAATTGTTTTCGGGAAAGTAATTCCCAAAGATAAGGAGATAGTGTAAAGCTTTAGAGTCAGAACAAAGGCAGACGAGTATGATAAATTATGAATCTAAGTTGTAAAAGTTGTCAAGATTCGTTCTGAGGACACGAATCCAGAATGACGGGATGTTTGAAATCAATGCTTATGTTGTGTTAGTTCATGAAATAATGATAAGGGAGTTAGGTATGAGGAAACCCTAAAGACTCGTAGAAATAGAAATAGAAAAGTATGTAATCGTCAGGATGAGGGTGATTCACCATGAGTTAAAATAAATGGCTGAAGGTGTAAGAGATACATATATTTTATCCCCTGTAAGTTGGGAGGATTCGAAGAAACCTTGAGATAGTTCGAAGGATAAATAATGAGACGCGGATAGACTGAGGAGACAAGAAAGTAAGAAATTAAGAAAATTGAATGAAGGAAGTGACCTTCAAGAATGGGAAATGTAAGACCGGTGGCTTGATACCCAGAAAGGGAGACGCTAGGTATGAAAGATATCCCAACATTGAGATGACTGTTGAGATAAACAACAAAAGTAAATAAGGATTTATTAAGAAGAAGTTCACGTTGAACACGACCAATATCTTCCAGATCATCCATGTGATCATTACCAAATCAGGAAAGAAAAGCGGATAACCATTTTTATCTTTTGGAGGCCATGTGGATTGACCTTAACTTGAATAAGGATGCTATTGTGAAATTCGGTATAGACTATCGAGGTGGAAATGATTGAATAAGATACCCTTATCAGGGATATATGACTTTATTTATCCATGGAAGGATGCTTGTACCTTTTTAAAGGTGGAATTAAGGATAGAACATCGGTAACTTAAAACGAATCCTAGGGGAATGCATAAAGGTTGGCATTTCACCCTTAATAGGGATAGTATGAGTTTTGACAGTATGAATTGGAAAGGATTAAGGTAATAATAACCTTTAAGGATCAGTGGAGAAATTTTTCAGAAGTATATAGACAATGGTTCTAGTATCAGTAAATGGTATTTTGATATGCCCTGTATATAGGGAATACAGGAGGAACGATTGAAGGATAACCTTAGAGGTTTTACAAGGAGAAAGGAAATATTCGAAATTCTCAAGAATAAAAATGTTGATAAAGGAAATATGACATAATTATAATGATGCCAAGTGGGGCACATGTTAACCCACGAGAAAGTATGGATCGAACCAGTAAAGGTCGAAATTATTCAGGGCAATTAAGACTTAAGATAAAAGATGTTCTAAGTATGATTGAGAGTCAGTCGTGACAGTGATTAACCTCTAAAGACTGAGGCAATAACTTATGGAAAAATGGTGATATTTTTTTTACTCATCAGATTTTAAGGAATACATCTTCACAAAAGCAGTGATTGAAATAAGGTAGAAAATTTATTTGGAGGTGGTTAAAATGACATTGACTATAAGGAAATTTTAATATCAGGAAAGGCCAAAGAGGTGGTCGACACTTTAAAGGTAAGAGGATAATTGTAGGCGCTTGTGCCAAAGAATACAGTGATGATGGTTAAAGCTGTGAAGGTTGTATTATAGTTTAGAAGATTGACATTCCTTCTGATGACTGTGCAATACCCAACCGTAATAGTAGTTGGTAAAAGTTTAATTCGTGTAATCGCCATGAACGGGCTATCTATCTTAGGAGGTCCTATCTTGGGATAAGCCAGGACCATGTTTCCAAAAGGACTAGACGAACCTTTGAGTTAAGTCTTCTATTTAAGGCATATGATTAAGAATGGTATTAACCTGCTATCGTTGCTTTGATTGAAACTCTTCTGCAATTTTATCTGCTTCATGTCATGAAAGTACGTCAGAGTTTGGAGTGTTCTTCATGAATTGTGATTGGTGGTTATGTTAACTCCTTAGGAGAATTAGATACGAGATGTATGGACTCCGTATGGTTAGCTATTAAGACTTCATGGAAAATGAATGACTACAGTAGGTCAGTGGTGGACCATAGTAAGGCAGCAATGATTCTACGAGTAATGAGCTGATTATAACCGTGAGAGTTGTATTGGAATGGATGTTGAGATTGAATACCACTAATCGGGTAGTGGTAGTGTATAAGTTATCATTGATAGACTAATTAAGTAGAGTATCTACCTATTGAATATTTATTCTTTCTTATCAATAGAGAGCCGTATTATTATACGAGGAAGGTTGCGATGCGAGCATAGAATCCTAGTAACGGTGATATATAGAATGAGATCCCAGATTCGATTTTCGATGTCGAGGGAGTTTCAAAGGTGATTGTGTATAAGCTCGAGGAAGAGCATGGGTCCATAGAATGATGGACGGGATAGAGAAAATATTTAGGCACGTGAAATGCGATGCTATAATACTTGATGTTGATATAAATACATATATGTTTTGTTCTCCTATGACAAACCTCTATAGTTCAGAGGTAGGTTCCAAGCCAGATATTTTGTGGCTGTATATTTTTTCATATATACAATTCTCTTCAATTCGTTCTTTTCTCTTCTTTTCATTTCATGTAAGCTGAGAAGAACAACCCTTCCAAAAGGGGAGGTATTGCCGAATGACTATCTATCTTTGTGATAGAAGCCTAGTAGGATACCATCTATTGTTTAGTTGCTTGTCAAGTACTAAAGGCTGGCCACCTTCTGTACTAACTATGCGATATAACAAGTGTTCATGATCATAGTGATCTCTCAACAAATTCCTTTACTTCTATTTGATTGATCAAATTTTGGAAAATAGAAACAACTGAAAAAGGAGTAATAAAGTGGTGGTAGTATGCGGAATGGAAACACATTCGTGATACTAAGGTTGACGTGGTTATTAAAAGGTTATAGAACGCTAACGAGCAAAAGTATAACCAGTATAATATTAGGAACCGAAGGTGATAGCGATAACGAACTGGAAAAGAATGGGTATTAAGAAGCAAAAGCTATAATGCTAGAAGCTATAATGAGAGTTTGTCCAATAGACTTGAAAGAAATTGGAATGATCACATAACGCGGATTGAGTTATCTTACGACAATAGATCATATGTCATTATCGAGATGTCGCCTTATGAGATCCTTGAGGGAAGACAATGTCGATCTCCCTTATATTAGGATGAAGTTGTAGAGCGCAAGATGCTCGGACCCGCAGTAGTCCAAAGGACCAAGGATATGATAGATCTAATCAGAGGACGGCTGGTAGTAGCCCAAGATGGACATGATAAGTATGTTGATTTGACACGAAAGGATAAAGAGTATGAAATAGGGGACCTAGTAATGATATAGGTATCCCTTGGAAAGGATTGATGAGGTTCGGAAAGAAAGGAAAGCTAAGTCTACAATTCGTTGGACCCTTGGATATATTAAGACGTTTGGGAAGTTAGCATATGAGCTAGCCCTAACCCCGAACATGTAGCAGGTCGTAACGTGTTTCACGTATCAATGTTAAGGAAGTGTAATTCAGATGCCAGATAAATAGAGGCATATGAGCGCATAGATATGCAACCCGACATAACCTATATGGAGCAACCAGGAAGGGTTATAGAGTAAAAAGGAACAAGTGCTTAGGAGAAGGATTATCAAACTAGGCAGGGTTTGGTGGTAGAACCACAATGTGGGAAAATTGACTCGAGAGTTAGAAAGTGTAATGCTAAGAAAGTATCCCCCTGATTCTGGGACGGAATCCTTTTAAGGAGGGGAGACTGTAATAACCCCAATTTTTGAGAAATTTTGAAACCCTTATGAATAGTGTTTTTGCTGAACGAGAAAACTTTTCATGCCACGCTATGTAGGGGTTCTGTTATTGATCTTATGGGATATTATTAGTACTCTATGAAGTATATAAGTGTATGTAAAGATCGTCAGAATCCAATTCCGAACACTTTGGTTTTTCCCGGAAATCCACAAGATACGGAGAGAATTGAGTATAAGGTAACAGGATAAAAAGGATTTAAATTAAAGGATTATAATAGAGGATCATAAAAAGGAATATAATGTATTGAGAAAGGTTAAGGGAACCTAAGTAATAAGATCCCGGGTATGATCCTTCAAACGATAAACGAGAACGAAAGTTAAGCAAACCGTATAACAGATCAGCGGTCATTAGGCAAACGATTAGGAAGATAATCAAAGGGATTAGTGGGAATGATGTCATCCAACCAATAGAAAGAGGACAAGGAAGGGAGGATGACATCATGAGGATGACATAAGCATGACATGGGAAGGAAGGAGGTGTGGTTGAATGAGAACCACACAAATTCAAGGGCAAGAAGGTAATTGACTAAAGCAAGCACAAAAACCAATCAACCAAGCCAAGTAAAATCATTTTCATCAAAAATAAAAAGCAACCAAGGCCTTGTTCTTGAAGCTCTCGGCTTTTTACTATTCATTAGGCAAGAATTTTCAAAAATTCAAGATCCAAGCTTCCTAAATTGGTGAGTAAATTCCCTAATCATCTTCATGCATAGTTAGGGCTATACCATGAGTTTAAGCCATCAATTCCTTCTCAATCTTCTTCATTTAATCAAAGAAGAAGACTATGAATAGTGTTTTCAAGTTTTTTAACTTGAAGTTTTATTGTTTTTCTTGAAGATCCAAGCTTTCCTAAGACTTCTCAAAGCTTCTTAAGGCTTCCTAGCTCATCCCACCACTTCAAGGAAGGTATACCATCTCCAAACCCTAGATTCCTATGTATTATAAGATGATTTTTATTGGTAGGATGATATTGTAGCTTGTTGTTGTGATTTAGAGTTTGGGATTTGGAATGGTAGTGAAATGGAATGGTAAATGTTGTGGTTTTGATTAAAAGAACTTAAGTATGGTTAAATTAAGCTTAGGCATAAGTATAATTGATTAAATTGAATTGGTTGGGGTTATTATGATGTGATGAGGATGGATGTTGGTTGTATGTTAGATTTGAGGTTGGTTTGTGGTTGGTTTTGAATGGTTAAAAATCGGGAAATCGCGTAAACATAGCCGTCGTAACGTCCGATTTTCTTTGGACTGTTTTTGTGCATAGCATTAGGACCCGAGAACCCCCTGCTAGATTATGACCACTGCCATGTTTAGATAGCTCATGTTACGAGCTTCGTTTTGATATGTAGTTCGTTCGATTCCGATGCACGGTTTAGGAGAAACGATCGTTTCAAGTGACGGCGTTTCGCGAACGAAACTTTTTCCCTCGCCTTACTTTAAAACATAGGTTAAAGACCAAAAAGGGTTAATTAATGTATGAAACATTTATGGTAAGTGTGTTAGGCAGTTGGTAAGACACTCGCGAAGGAATCGCTTTAAAACTCGTAAAGGTTAAATTATTAAAAATGGTGGAGCCGAGGGTACCCGAGTGACTTAAGCAAATCAGTGAGCGCAAATCAAGCGTTAGAGTCTAAGTTAGTTAAAGTATAGATTTACAAGTGATTTTGGTTTAATTCCAACTTACTTGTTGTTTATAGGTTACCAGACTCGTCCCGAGCCTTTTATCACCCCAAGTCGCTCAGGCAAGTATTCTATCTGTTATACTGTTGTTGTGATGTATACATTTGTATATGCATGATCTTGCGATAAATGCATATTGGTTATTTAGCAAATTCTTGCGATATATTGTAGCATGTGATATGGTATATATGCATGCCTGTTTCATATTCTTGAAATATATATCTGTTGGTTCAGTTGATAATACCTATGCTAGAGGATAGCGGTAACTTGCATATACCCTTAGTATAGGGACCCAAAGGTGAAAATATTTTCTAAAACCGGGAGTCGAGGATCCCGAGTAATTTTGTATATATGGATATATATATATATATATATATATATATGGTTATAGTTTCCAAACTATTAATCGAATAAGGTTTATTCGATAACTTTATTTTATTTAATGAATATTATTTATAATATTCATTCGAGGTATTATGACTCGGCTTATTATTTAATGAATATTATTTCGAATATTCATTCGAGGGCTTATGACTCAGCTTATTTATTTATTGAATATTATTTCGAATATTCATTTGAGGGCTTATTACTCAGCTTATTTTATTTATTGAATATTATTTAAATATTCATTTGAGGATCTATGACTCCGATTATTTGCTGAGGTATATTCTTTATTTTATTAAAGAATAAGGTGTCAATAATCAAACTTATTTTCGATTATTCAACTAAAGATAATACTTTCATATAAGTATATCTTTGATTATTTAATACTCGTTTCAAGTATAAGTTTTAATACTTCTACTTCAATTATTTTTATAAAGATAATTCTTTATGGGAATATTATTTAAATAATAATATTCAGACATTTTCTAAATATACTGGGGACTGATTTACTTCATCAAATCAGTTTTACTCCAAACACTCTTTAAAGTGTTTTCGAGTCTTTAAAATGATTTTCAAAAGTTAGAACGGATCCCAAAACTATTTTTATATTTAAGATCTTCCTTTTAAAAAGGGGATTTAAATACTCGCTCAAAACCTGGGGGATCCGGCTCGGTGGTGTGTTTTATATTCGCAACAAGGTTGCTGTCTTGGTAAAAGAGTTTTTGATTACTTACCCAATATTCGGGAAGTAAAATTCTTGGAACAAGTTAATCCATTAACAGGCATCGCCTGGGAAATATCGGTGAGTTTTCCTTTCCAACTAGATACGACTTCTTGGTGGAGCCGTATTAACAAGTTTCTACTTGGGGAAAGGGGGGAAACGAGCTTTACGTTTCAGAGTCATGGATTTCATCTGAACTAGAAGTGGCGTAAGTGGTCGAGTAGCGCCGGCCCAGCCTTATTATATTGGCCCAAATGGCCTGGAAGTTCCGCTAAGGCGGTCCATTCCCTAGGAGTTCAGTGTTCGGTTGACAAGTAAATCCGACAGGTTCTCCTCTACATGTAGAAAATGGTGGGGTTGTACTACTACGACTGATCATCGTAAGTGGTCTTCCTGGCGCGGGTAAACTCCCGTAATGAGTTCATCATCCATTTGGATAATTCTGCAACACTACCCGTAGCATTTCGATTGAAAGGCTACTAATGGGTGGTTGCCGAAGCATTGACAGGGTCAAACATTTTTATTGGTGTATCCATTGAATGAAGTATCTCGTAACTTCATTTCTTTTCAAATATTTCAAAGATCAAATATTTTTAAGTTTTACTTGTGGTCTCATCTATGGGATGACCCCGTGAATTTTATTATACTTTGAACAGTGGTAGTTCAAGTAGCTTTATAAATGATATAAGTATAGTGAAGTATTTGGTAACTTCATCCCTTGTTTTTACTTATATCTAGTAAGTAATTATCTTACTCATGATAAAAGATTCTAGTAAGTATCCATTTAGATACTTATATTATTGTTATCACTATATATTATCTTGCGAGCTGTAAGGCTCACTCTTGCTTTATTTCTTCATCACACAACAACAGTTAGGAAAGATGGCCAGACTCCAGCAGACCCATCGCAAGCGCGTGGGAAGCGTCCCTCGTCTTCCCGATGATGTTGTGGCTGCTATAGCTGCAGAGGTAGATCCATTGGTAGATCAGGCATTCTATTTTGAGAATCAAATTATGTATAATTATAACTTGTGGCAGATAATGGCAATTAACTGTAAATTTATCAAGTAATCATTTTGGGTTGTAATAACTTTTAAATTGTGGATTCAAAGACTTGTACTTATTTAAATTTCATCTCTGAGACTATAACGGGTTGTGGTGTGTGTTAGTGTGGGGTCACAGCATAAGGTTATTATTATTAATTAAGTGAAGTGATATTGTGGAGAGAAAGACCGTGACGACCCGGATCCCCGACCCCGGATCTGGGGGTGTTACAATTGATTTCAAACATCCCGTCATTCTGGATTCGTGTCCTCAGAACGAATCTTCACAACTTTTACAACTTAGATTCATAATTCATCATACTCGTCTGCCTTTGTTCTGGCTTTAAAGCTTTTACACTATCTCCATAACCTTGGGAAGTACTTTCCTGAAAACAATTGACTGAACTTAAATCAGTTTATTATAATCTCTTGCTCCGTGCCTTCCTTGGCCTTTCACCAGCGGGTGGCCTCTCTCTTAGGAGGGTAAGTGACAAAAACAGTCTTTTGTGATTCGTCAATCATTTAGAATCTCAAATGATTCCTATATTTCCTTTAGCCAGGCTCTTGCCTCGACTGGGTCAGCTTGTTCCTTGGAACTCTGAGAGCTTAGCGACTTAAAGGTCCTGAAAGAATTTCTCACCGCATTGTTTCCTCAGGGTCGTGATTGGGGATAATAGTCTAAGTTATGTCTAGAAAGGCCCATAAATTATCGTATAGGAGTACCGTCTCGGGTCTCCTTTCCTTACTCGACTTCTTTTTCCTTAGTCTGAACATTCCCTCCTCCTCCCCATAATCGGGGTCATCCTACATGTTTTAAATCCTCATTTTCCACTTCATTATGTTATGGGTTCCTTCTATCTTGATGGCGACCTCCCTGACTATCACGTTCAGGGTTTGCTCTAAATTTTATTCCTCAAACTAACTTTCATCTAAGATCTCATCTTTAAGCTCTTGAACATTTGGAACCCAAATTCTGTAGGAATACCTCATTATTCCCTTATCATCTTTCTCGGTATTAATCTCTTATTTATTTGTTGACTCTCTGCCTTCATTCATCACTTTTTCTGGCAGAATATGTTCTTTTCCAATAATTCGGGCTGTATTGCAATCTCAAACAGCTTTTCGGTACCGGCTCCGGTTACCTTCACTTCTATTTCCATTTTCTCAAAATCTCTTATAAACTCTCCCAAAGACATTATCATCTTGAGTCTCTCCTTTTTACTAAGGGCATCACCCACCACATTGGCTTTCCCCGAATGATAAAGAATCTCCCAATCATAATTGATTAGCTCTCACCGCCTCCTCTGGCGTATGTTGAGCTCTTTCTACGTAAAAATGTACTAGAGCTCCTATGGTTTGTGTAAATCTTGCACTTCTCTCCATACAAGTAGTGCCTCCAATCTTTAGGGAAAAACTATTGCCACGACCCCAAGCTCAAGGGTGGGGATATCGAATTTTATATTCCCTTAATTGTCTTGACGCGTACGCGATTACCTTGTTGTGCTGTATAAAAAGCACCCTAATTCCTTATGCGAAGCGTCACTACACATCACAAAATCTCCTTTTCCATCCGGCAAGCCATCATAGGGGCCGTCACCAATCTTTGCTTCAGTTCTTGAAAGCTGTTCTCATATTTCTCTGTCCATTCGAACTTCTCAGTCTTAGGAGTAAGCGCGTTAAAGGGGCTACCATATTTACCAAATTGAATGAACCTCCGGTAGTAACCGGCCAATCCTACCTCTGGTAGTCGCCCTAACCATAGTCATCAATTCCTCAGTGGTCCTTTATTCATTCTTGTCAGGATCTTCTACGGGATTCTTCTCAGCAACAATCCCTTCTAGGACAACATCCTCAACCACTACATCCTCAATATAAACATCATCCGGTCCCGCGTTAGGACGCTCTATCGGATCCATAATCTGATCTCCAATAAGTAATAAAACATCATCGCGTTGTTGTTCCTCAACCTCAGGGTTCGGAGTCCCGCTACCATATACGATTACGAACTACGCTTCTATCACGATATTTATAAGGGTTCCCATAGGGGTTTTAACTGTCAGTACTACATTAGGTAGTCCGACTATGAACTTGGCAAGAGTTCTTATTATCTTAGTGAACTTATTATTTTAACGTCATATCATCTCTGAGGTTTATAACGCTTAGCTCTGATACCATTTCTGTAACACCCCCAAATCCGGGGTCGGGGATCCGGGTTGTCACTAGTTCCATTTCCCTTAATAACACCCAATCTTAATAAACAATCAACTACTCCGTACTGTGACCCCATAATATACACACCACGCCACAAGTTATAGTCTCAGAGATGAATACCAAAAATAACACAAGTCATTTTATTCCACATTATAAGCCATTACACCTCAAGAGGGTTTCTGAATAAATTTACATTTCTTTGCCATTATTATAATTCATATAGATACATAAGTCTGGTACAACAAAAGTTGAAAGCCTATCCTACTGGTAGTTCCTACCTCAGCTACAACGACATCAACGCCTACAGGAAACTGCGGAACGTTTCCTAACCGCTCACGAATTGGGAGCTTGATCCTGTTCATCTTGTCTATCTGTTTTTGTGTGATGAAAGAAGAAAGCAAGGGTGAGCAACAAGCCCACCGAAATAATATGTATAATGAATAACAATATATGAGCATTCTCATAGCACTCATGAAAGTCTTGGTCAAGAAGAATTGAACCAAGTTGATATCTTAACGTGACTAAGTCACAAAATATTCAGTATATATATACATATATACTTTTCACAATCTTTGAAATCCTCTGACATGTATAATATACACAGAGTTCCAGTTTATAACTATATAAAAATATTGTTGCAAGGTGATCTCATATATCTAACCTTGTCTCAACGTTTTTCTGAAAACCTTTGTCATTCATAAGATAATCATTAACTAGATATAAGTTGAAAAGCTGAAGTTACAAGATACTCCAATATACTTATATCTTTTTCCGAATACTACTTGAACTACCACCGTTCAAGGTATAAATAGTTCATCCCATAGATGAAGCTACACGACAAAACTTGTATAGAATCAATCTTTGAAATATCATCAAAATGAAATGAAGTTACGAGATACTTCATTTGATGAAAACATCATTTGAAAACTCGACCCTGCCAACACTCAACAATCGCCCAGCCATAGCCTTTCTATCGAAGTGCTCTGGGTAGTGTTGCAGAAATATCCAATTGGATGATGAACTCATTACGGGAGTTTTCCGCGCCAGGAAGACCACTTACGATGATCAGTCGCAGTTTTGCAACCTCACCATTTTCTACATGTAGAGGAGAACAGTCGGATTTACTTGTCAACCGAACCCTGGACTCCTAAGGAATGGACCGTCTAAGCGGAACTTCCGGGCCATTTGGGCCAATAAATAAGGCTGGGTCGGCGCCACTCGACCACTTACGCCACTCCTAGTTCAAATGAATCCATGACTCTGAAACGTAAAGCTCGTCTCCCCCTTTCCCCAAGTAGGAACTTGTTGATATGACTCCACCAAGAAGTCGCATCTAGTTGGAAATAAAAACTCACCGATATTTCCCAGGCGATGCCTGTTAATGGATTAACTTATTCCAAGAATTTTACTTCCCGAGTGTTGGGTAAGTAATCAAAAACTCTTTTATCAAACAACAACCTTGTTGCGAATATAAGAATACATCACGGAGCCGGATCCTTCAGATTTTGAGCGAGTATTTAAATCCCTTCGAAAGGAAGATCTTAAATTTGAAAACGAGTTTTGGGATCCGCTCTAACGTTTAAAATCATTTTGAAGACTCGAAAACATTTTTAAGAATGTTTGGAGTAATGTTGATTTAATAAATAAAATCAGTCCCGATATATTAGAAAATATCTGAATATTATTATTTAAATAATATTCCCACAAGGTTAGTCCTTATAAAATAATTGAAGTAGAAGTTTTAAAACTTATACTTGAAATGAATAATAAATAACCAAAGATATACTTATACGAAAGTACGATCTTTATTTGAATAATCGAAATAAGTTTGATTATCGAAACATTATTCTTTAATAAAATAAAGATATTATTTAATAAAAGAAGCGGAGTCATAAGTCCTCGAATGAATATTTAAAATAATATTCATTTAATAAAATAAGCGGAGTCATAAGTCCTCGAATGAATATTCAAAATAATATTCATTAAATAAAATAAAGTTATCGAATAAACCTTATTGGATTAATAGTTTTGAAAACTATATCTATATATATATAAATAAATATGTATATATTATACTTGGGAACATCGACTCCCGGTTTAGAAAATGTTCACCTTTGGGTCCCCTATACTAAGGGTATACGCAACTACTGCTTATCTCTAGCATAGGTATTATGCAACTTATAAGCATTTGAATCCACAATTAGATATCAAGATTACGAAACACATGCATATATACCATATCAGCATGCTCCAATATATCGCAAAATTTGCTAATAAAATCATGCACTTATCGCAAGACGCTATACATATATTTACATCACAACAACAGTATAACAGGTAGAAAACTTGCCTGAGTGCTCCGGGGTAGACTTAAGCTTAGAGTGGGTCCGGTAACCTATGAACAACAACATAAGCCGGAATTAAACCACGGTCGCTTAAGAAACTAGACTTTAACCAATTGAACCCTAACGTTTGCTTATGGTTATTTCTACGCTTCATAAATCACATAAGTCGTTCGAGTACCCTCGGATCCACCATTTTTAATAAATTAACCGTTACGAATTTTAAGGCGAAGCTTTTGCGAATACCCTACCAACTGCCTAGTCCACTTTACATAATTGTTTCATACTCCAATTAGTCATTTAAGGGCCTTAACCAAGGTTTCAAAGTAAGGCGAGGGTAATGGTTCGTTCGCGAAACGTCGTTACTTAAAACGGTCGTTTCTCCTGAACCGTACATCGGATTCAAGCGAACTACATATCAAAACGAAGCTCGTAACATGAAATATCTAAACATGGCAAAGGTTAGAATCTTTCAGTGAGTTCACGTGTCCTAAAGTTAAGAACATAACAGTTAAGAAAAATTGGGCATTATGACGTTTATATTTACGCGATTTTCAATTTAATTAACACTCTAAATTATCATCAATTCACTCACAACCACCAATACAACAATATTCAACCATCATACTACAAACTCAGTCCCCAACTCCAAGTTTTCCCAATTTATCCAACCAATCAAAGACCCAATATTCAAAACAATACAAATCCACCAAAACTACTTATAATCAAAGATCAAGCCTTAATACTAAAATGCTTCAATAAAACTTAATGGAATCATAAAATCAAAGCTAGGGTTTGAAGTTGATACCTTCCTTGGTAGGTGTTAAGTTTCTAGGAATCTTTAGGGAGCCTTAATCTAACCTCCTACAAGCTTGATATTCCAAAGAAATCAAGAATACAAAGTTAGGTTTTGAAGTTTCTAAAAGTCCGATTTAAAGAACTGTAAAAATGAGGGTCATACCATGCTTATTTGGACGCGACTTGTGAACAAGAGTTGTAGACCATCTCAATACCTTTCCAACGAGCTATAGAACACAACATTGAGTGCGTATTGAAGGAGATATGCTAGTTTTAATTTGCTGCTCTGGTTTTGGCCGAGAGCAAGGAAGAAAAAGTGAAGTAAAAATGTTTTTAGTTTGATTAAATGATTTGTGTGGTGTTTAGCTTGGTTACTTCCTTTTGTTTGTTTAATTAAATTGTTACCATGGTAAAAATTGTGTGGCTTATAATCAACCAACAAATCTTTCCCATTTGGTCATGCTTATGTCATCCACTTATGTCATCTTCCCACAGT